>NC_142136.1:18830757-19133787 GCF_024610735.1 Ursus americanus | reverse complement strand
ATGAATGTAAAAATGCAATTATATCTCTAAATACTAGTAATGGACAAGAGGAAGTTCAACTTTAAAAATAAAACCATTTGCAATAGCACCAAAAAAATGAAATATTAGGTATTCATCAAAAAATATATGTAAGCACTGCATGCAGAAAACTATTAAACACTGATGGAAAACAAAGCAAAGAAGACTTGAAGAGATGGAAAGATGTGTCATGTTTAAGGACTGGGAGATACAATGTATAAAGATGCAAATTAAAAAAAAAAGATACCAATTGGTATAAGGTCAAAGCAACTCAAATCAAAATCATTGCAAGATTTTGGCAGAAATAAATGTTGGTTTAATAATTTATATGAAAAAATAAAAGAACTAGCTAAGTCAAATAATTTTGAGAAAAGAATGAAGTTGAAAAACACACTACAAATCCATAATAATCAAGACAACATGATATTGGCAACAAAGTAGACATATAAATCAATGGAATAGGAAGTCCAAAATACACCCATATATGTAAGAGCAATTAATTTCTGACAGAAGTTCAAAGGCAATTCAATGCAGGGAAGGTTTTTTTTTTTAATTCCAATATAGTTAACATACAGCGTTACATTAGTTTCAGGTGCACAATATAGTGATTCAACAATTCTAGATATTACTCTGTGTTCATCATGACAAGTATACTCTTAATCCCCTTCACTTATTTCACCCATCCTCCTCCCACCCCAAAACCCCCTCTAGTAACCATCAGTTTGTTTTCTATAGAACAGAATCTATTTTTGGTTTGTCTCTTTTTTCCTTTGTTCATTTGTTTTGTTTCTTAAATTCCACATATGAGTAAAATCATATGGTATTTGTCTTTCTCTGACTGACTCATTTCACTTAGCATTATACTGTCTAGATCCATCTATATGTAATGGCAAGATACCGTTCTTTTTAAGGGCTGAATAATATTCCACTTTTTCTTTATCCATTCATCTATTAGTGGACACTTGGGCTGCATCCATAATTTGGCTACTGTAAATAATGCTGCAATAAGCACTGGGGTGCAGATATCTATTTGAATTAGTGTTTTCATATTCTTTGGGTAAATACCCAGTAGTGGAATTATTGGATCATATGGTAGTTCTATTTTTAATTTTTTGAGGAGCCTCCATACTGTTTTCCACAGTGGCTGCAACAGCTTGCATACCCACCAACAGTGCACAAGCGTTCCTTTTTCTCCACATCATTGCCAACACTTGTTGTTTCTTGTGTTTTCCATTTTAGTCATTCTGACAGGTGTGAGGTGATATCTCATTGTAGTTTTGATTTGCATTTCCCTGATGATGAGTGATGTTGAGCATCATTTCATGTGCCAGCTGGCCATCTCTGTGTCTTCTGGGAGTAATGTTTGTTTATGCCTTCTGCTCATTTTTAATTGAATTATTTGTATTTTTGGTGTTGAGTTTTATAAGTTATTTATGTACTTTGCATTCTAACAAATATGTCAGATATATCATCTGCAAAAATCTTCTCCCATTCAGTAGGCTTTCTTTTACTTTTCTTGGCTGTTTCCTTTGCTGTGCAGAAGCTTTTTATTTTGATGTATTCTCAGTAGTTTATTTTTGCTTTTGTTACCCTTGCCTCAGGGGACCTATCCAGAAAAATATTGCGATGGCCAATGTCAGAGAAATTACTATCTGTGCTCTCTCCTAGGATTTTTATGGTTTTAGGTCTCACATTTAGGTCTTTAATCCATTTTGAACTGAGTCTCTTGTAAGCAGCACACAGATGTGACTTGGGGTTTTATTTTGTTTTGTTTTGTTTTGTTTTATGCATTCTATCACCCTATGTCTTTTGAATGGAGCATTTAGTCCATCTGCATTCAAAGTAATTATTGATAGGTATGTATTTATTGCCCTTTTGTTACTTGTTTTGTTTGTTTTTGTAGTTCTTGTCTGTTCCTTTCTTCTCCTGCTCACTTGTCTCTTGGTTTGTTGGCTTTTTTGGTGATATACTTGCATTACTTTCTCTATTTTTTGTATATCCATTACTGGTTTTTGGCCTGTGTTTACCATTAGATTTGTATATGACATCTTCTGCATATAACAGTCTATGTTAAGTTGATGATCACTTAAGTTTGAACCCATTCTTTACACCTATCCCACCCCACCCCCCACATTTTAGGTATATGGTATCATACTTCACATTCTTTTATTTTGGGAATTTCTTGACTGATTTTTATAGATATACCTACTTTTCCTGTTTTTGCGCTTCTTACTTTTCTTACTCCTATTTATGGTCTTTCCTTTTCAAAGTGTCCCCTTTATCATTTCTTGTAGGGCTGGTTTAGTAGTCATGAATTTCTTTAACTGTTCTTTGTCTGGAAAGTTCTTTATCTGTCTTCCTAAAATGAATGATAGCCTTGCCAGATAGAGTATTTTTGACTATAGGTTTTTTCCTTTCAGCACTTTGAATATATCATGCCACTATTTTCTGACCTTCAAAGTTCCAGCTGAAAAAAATCTGTTGACAGCCTTATGGGGTTTCCTTTGCATGTAACTGTTTTCTCTTGCTGCTTTTAAAATTCTTTATCACTTTTTTTTAATTACTTTGTGTCTTGGTGTGCACCACATTGAGTTGATTTTGTTGGAGGCTCTCTGTGCCTCCTGAATCTGGATTTCTGTTTCATTCTCTAGATTCAGGAAGTTTTTAGCTATTATTTCTTCAAATAAATTTTCTGCCTTCTTTTGTCTCTCTTCTCTTTCTGGGATCCCTGTAATGTAAGCGTTATTAGGTTTGATGGTGTTGCTGAGTCCCCCAAGTCTATTTTCATTTTTAATTGTTTTTTCTTTTTGTTTTTCCTCTCTCCTATTCAGCTTGATTGCTTTCCATTACTCTGTCCTCCAGGTTGCTGACCTGTTCTTCTGCTTCTTCCAGTCTACTGTTTATTCCATTCGTGTATTATTAATTTTAGTTGTTGAGATCTTAATCTCTGGTTGGTTTTGGGTTTTTTGTTTTTTGTTTTTTTTTTATGTTTTCTATCTCTTTGTTAGGGGTCTCACTGAGGTTCTCCCCTATTTATAAGTCCAGTGTGTATCTTAGGTCCAGTAAGTCTATTACCTTAAATTCTTTATCAGACATATTACTTATCTCTGTTTCATTTAGGTCTCCTTCTGTGCTATTGTCCTGTTCTTTCATTTGGGACATATTCCTCCATCTCCTCATTTTGTCTGACTCTTGGTGTCCGTTTCTATGTGTTAGGAAAGTCGGCTACACATCCTGTTCTTAAAGGTAGCAGCCTTATGAAGAAGAGGTCCTGTTGTGCTATATCACTGCAGTGTAACGTCCCCTGTTCATCAGAACCTGGCGCTTCTGGAGTGTCTCCCCTGTGTGTTGCATGTGACCGGTGGCTGTGGCTGAGCTGCATTTACCTTCACTCCAGTCATCTTCAGTGGCTCTCTTTGCCTGTTGTGGGCAGGGTTTTGTTCCTGTGTTTTTAGTGGGCTAGTCTGGGCCTGCACCGGGTTTGAATCAAGTCACAACAGGTGTTTGCCAGAGATGCAGTAGCCCTGAGCTGTAGGGTGCTTTCCCTGTTTTATCCCCTGGGAAACTTTCTTTGGTGGGCCGGACCTACAGTCAAACCAGATGTCTGCCCCCAGCCCACTGCTGGAGCCACACTCAGACTAGTGTGTTTGGTTATCTTTCCCTCTCCCCAGGGCAGGAGTCACTTCGGAGTGGTGCTGGCCCCTGTCAGGCTGGCTGCTTACACATGCCAGGCTTGTGACACCTTTTTGCCTGGGCTCTGACCAAGAGTGTACTGGAGGGGGCAGAACCATAGGAGAATGCAGGGGCAGCATGGGCAATGTTAGCAAGGTTTCTGTGGGTCTGCTGTGGGAGGAGACTTGAAGAGGTTTGGCTGGAGGGAGCATGTCTTCAGGGGAACATGGGAGTGCAGTGCACTGTTAGCAAGTTAGGCAGTGAATTTCAGGGGCACATTGGTTCCTGCAAGTGTCTCTGTGTCTAGGATGGAGGGTGGGGGAGGGAAATGATGCCCACCAGCTCCTTTGTTCCTGGAGAAGTTGCCCAAGGATCCCTGCCCCTCCAGCACAAGCTCTGAGATTAGTAAACAAATTTACCTCCCATATACCCAAGGTGTTTTTCAACTGCTGCTTTTATGTTGTATCTCCAAGGGGCTGTTTGTTATGTTGGTTCTTTAAGGGTGGGGACTCAGTTTCCTCTCCTCTTTCTGTCTCTCCCAGAGCTGAGCCTGGTTAAAAGTTCCAGGTGTTAAGTCCCATTGATTGTAAGAACTCAAGAAATTCAGCACCCCTGCTTTTCAAAGCCAAATGTTATGTGGATCCATCTTCCCTGTGTGGGATCCCTGGTATGATGGTCTGTTTCTCTCCCTTCTTCATGCCTGCAGGGTGCCTTCCTATTGCAGACAGTTCCATGGGGCTCTTTAGCTCCTGGCTGCATCTCTGCCCTTCCTATCCTCTTCGAAGTGGCCTCTCCTCTACATTTATTTGTGAAGAGTCTGTTCTGCTAATCTTTGGGTCATTTTCTGGGTTATTTACACTGATGTGAGTGTTACGTATTTGTAGCCATGGATGACGTGATATCACTGTCATCCAGAGAGGTTGTTTTTCAGCCAAATGTTTTGGTATTAATAGAATTCCGCACTAAAACAAGAACAACAACAAAACCTCATCCATATCTTGCATCATATTAAAAATTAATTCAGAAATTAATCATAGGCTTAAATGTAACATACCATAAAATTTGAAGAATACAGGACAATATCTTTGTGACTTTGGGTTAAGCTAAGATCTCTTTGGTATGACTCTAAAAATACGGTACATGACAGAAAAAAATAATAAATTGGACTTCATCAAAATTAAGGTCAACAGATTAGCAACATTACTTCCAACCATAGAGTCTCTTCTGCCATGTAAGATCACATAATCACAGGTTCCAGGAATGAGTGTAGATATCTTTGGAGGACCATTATATAGGTTACTATAAATCTCAAATGAAATACTAAATTTACAAGGTGAGAGTCAAAGGCTACAGACTGTGTGACTCTGATTATATGACATTCTGTATGAGGTCAAATAGAAGTACTGAAAGCAGATAAGTAATTTCTAGGTTTAAGAGTAGGCAGAAGAAATTGACAACGAAGAGCCAAAGGGGAATTTTTGGTACTGATGGAACTGTTCTATATCTTGATTACGGCAGTCGTTCTACAGTAAATCTTGTTAAATTTTGCAGAGCTGTATACTAAAAATTACAAACTTTAGTGTATATTAATTATAACTTAAATTAAAAGCAAAGGCAAATATGAACACAAGGGAGCACAGAGAATTAGTTTCCTGTGTAAGTTATGATCATATGGAGAAGTAAATGTAATATATATTAAAAATAAATGCATTCTAATAGAAATGATTTAAAAAAACAAAAATGGCTTTAAAAGTAGGAATGAGATGTCGTGAGGATCTTCTCAACTTTAATATCTACATGGGGTCTTCATCAAGATGTCATGAGGTGGTTCTTTAGAATAATACAGTCCTTAATCCTGACCTACTGCCTTGTAGCTCAAAATTTTGAGACACAAGAAGAATTTGTGCACTGACATTCTTTTTAAACTCTTATGCAAAGTTGTCAATTAATTAAAAATTATAGGATATTCATGCCAGTTAATCCCACCTTGTTCCTTAAAAATTGTCCTGGACAATATTCCATTGTGTGCCACTATCCAATTTAATATGGTAGGCTTTCACAATTTTCTAAGCTGAGTTATAATAACAGATGTAGATTTACCATTTTAATTATTTTTTATTTTCAATAATTTCTTAATACCAATAAATTTATTACAATACAAGGATCAGCACAGTTATATATTACCAGTGGAGACAGACTAAGCATACAGTGTCAATTTGATTAAAGTAATAGCACTACCACCTAAAATGCCCTTGTGGCTTTTCTCAGTGCAGTCTTCCCTTTTAATTTGTTCTTTCCTGGAATTTAGCAAGTATAATTTGTTCTCATTGTTTAAATTGTGAAGAAATAAATCTCATAATTATCACAATTTTTTTCCTTCCTATTACTATGCCTCATAAGCTCCACAGGAAGTAGTACACACAGAGGTCATTGCCAGCAGAAAAAATCATTTTGAACGCCACTTGTTTTTTATTAGATTCTCCTAATTTACTCCACAGAAAGGGCAAGCAATTTTCATTATCTTTTCAGAAAAGTATAATTCCATATATCATTCATTTAATTTTAATTTTATTTTATATGTGGACATTTAAATGCCTTTCCAAATGATAGGTAGATCCTGTGTTTAAATGTTTGAACCATATTACTCGAGTGAGAGATAGTGAGGCCAGATGCAGATCAAGATGGAGAAAATGAAGAGTTTTACAGTTTTATTATACTCACAGTTTCTCCGGGGAGAGCACAGTATGCCATGTAGGGCCACTCAGAAAAGCATGTGATCAGTCATGATGCAGACAGAATGAAGTTATGGGCAAGCCCCTTTTTTGTGATCTCCACAGGAAGGAAGGGTGAGAAAGGGTAAGGGAGTTTAGGACTGGCTAGCTGTGTTTGAAAGCGTCATCCCTGGAAGCTTCATGTTCACTATAACCATTAGAGCTTGTTGTTTGGGACTATCTAAAGTCTCCAGCTGTTCTGGGTGAACCAGGATTTACTTGGGAAAAGCTATTTTATAGATGTTAAAGCTTCAATTTGTAGAAATTAAAAGTAAGTTTAATATATTAAGCCCAAGAGAATTTTTTTTTAAAAAGGTAAGATCACATTTGGATGATTATTTATACATTGTACTTTAGTAAATTCAATATTAAAAGATGAATTTCTACATCTTGCTTTTTGATTTTTGATTTGCTCAATAATTATTACATTATAAGGTTGATGTTCTAGTATTAACAATATACATGAATAAAAACTATGCATTTTGTGTTCGTTTCAAAATTAATATTTGCATCCAAATAAAAATCCCTAAATGAATAGATAATATTAGAATATACAATGTCTAAGACTATCCTGTCTGAAAACAAAAACAAAAACTTTATAACAGAACTCAACAAAATAAATGCATGCTGACTGATGTCTTAAAAATCATTAATCTAAATGTATCAGATCTTGAACAAAGTAAAACAAGAAGCTATACCAATATTAATATCTGCCTCATAGACTATTAAATTAAAAATTAACATTTCCAACTTAATCTTTATAATTGAATATCTGAATCCTATCCAACTCAACAATAAAAATAAAAGGCAATAAACACATAATGTGGGCAATCTCACTGTTGAGAAATAATTTATCATGTAATGCATATTATTCAGGAATTTTCTGAGTAGTTTTTAAGAGTGAATTGGGAACAAGCAGAATTACAATATCTGTTGAATATACTTTATCCATAAATTTTACTAACTTCATTTTTTATAGTGTTCATTTTTGAGTATACGATAGGCAGTTAGTCAAAATTCTCAGATAGGCTGAAAAAAATACAATGGAAGGAGAATGCCAAAGGCAAAGCTAGTGTCTGTAGAACCCTTCCTGTCCCTTCTCCATTTATATACATAAATCTATACATAAGCTCTGATTACTGTTGGGACCCACCTTTACCAATCACAGAAACCAGCCTGTCTCCCTTCTTCTGCCCCTCCTTCCTTTCCACAGCTTCCACATTACCCCTTCATCACTTCCATCCCTTCTCCACAATATTCCTATGCACGGGGCCTTTCTTATAGGTAATAAATTGTGAGACTGTCCCCCAAATATCTCATCCGCAGTTTTGGTGTCACTCTACTACTTTAACTCAAATGAAGTGTATCACCTGGAAGAGGTAACCTCTGTAAGTCCAGTGCAATCATCATAAGATCGATAGAGAATAAGCTCTTGAATGGCACAAAGGACAGGCTATCTTTGCAACTAGGAATGAAGATGGATAAAAGAAGAGCTGAAACAAAGAGATAGAAGAAACTGGAAGAAAGTGTGATGTCATCTCAGGGACAACTTAAGAGGTAAGAATCAATTGGGTGAAACTTGATATATAGAAAGGAGAGAAGAGCTTTCACATTTTTCAGAATATTGTATATATTGTTTCTCCCTGACCGGAGCAGAAATTTCTCTATGTCTACACTGACAATTCATGATGGTCAGTAAACTATTGATACTGGGAAGTAACTGCTCTCATTTGTACAATCACAGGATCCAGAAATAGTGCTGCCCTAGCATACAGAACCAGAAAAGGAAGTTAAGATGAAACCTGACCTAGGCAGAGACCACAATATCCTGCCCCTCTCCACTCAAGGGTTGGCCGATATTTGGTGAGAGAAGCCTATAGCTACCCCCAGAATCCTATGACAATTATACTAAAAAATTCTTAAAATCTACAGCTATATAAAGGCTAAGGTGAACTCTTAGCAAACGACATTTAACATGACTTTACTAGAAGATATAAAAGTGGAAAGAATGACCAGACAAACAACTGAGATCCGAGTAAATAACATGGTGAGGGGACCGGAAGGCCACAATGGCAATCAAATGAAATGACTATTGGTATGCAGTGGGGGAGTGGGGGGAGATGGAATTAATAATCTTTCCATCAAGACTAGGAGAAGTTTGTGAGCAACATCTTGGCTGTGGCGTGGCGGTGCCGTCTGCAGGCTTCAGGATGGCCGGCTGGGCACGGAACGTTAGCACTATGAGCATTAGGGAAGTTTGCTGCTGCAGAAGTGCTCCCAGATAAAAGCACTTGCCGTACGCTCAGGCATGACTTACATGTTAAAAAATGCAGAAGAAATACCTTGAAAGCTTGATATTATAGTGAAGGGGAATTGAATTTGCAATCCTCTCAAATAAATGCTCACATGTTCTTCAAGCTAGGCTGCTGCCTAGACAGACTTCCTCTTCTGCAAGTTGACCGATAAAGTCCTTAGAGAAGCTTTACTTGTGCTACGATTCCTTACAAGAATGCCAGCGTTCTAGACAACCATGCCACATCTGGAGGTGTGCAGGCTTGAACATTCAGAGCACAAGAACAAGGTTTCCTGGGGAGCAGAGAGCTCCTCCCCACAGCCATGGCCACCAGATCCTCCTAAAGAGATGCATTGTGGCCCAGAGTGACTAGAAGTGCCTACAGTTCCATCAGATTCTGTCTCTAATCCCTCGCACTCTGACGGCAATAAGAGCTAGTCCAGGAGACAAATGTAGGCAGATGCCATTCCACCCCACCTTCTTCTTCTAAAAGATGACACATCTAAAATTAAAATATTTCTTATACTGTAAGTCAGACTTCAGTAATTTATGGATTTATTATGGTTTGTAAATACTAATAGCTGTGATAGCACAGCATGGGAATAAAGAGAAAGGCAAAATCTAAACATAAAAAAACCATGGTTCAAAATTCTGTTAAATTAATATATTTGATTTTGAGTAGTCTGATTTGGGGTTCCTAGTCAATATTTTGTAAGTGGATCGTTGTTCTCCCCCATTAAGTGGGCTCTAAAACTGTTTCTCCCCCTTGGCGCCCCTCTTGCTTTTGCTAAGGAACTTGGTCTTTCTTATTTGGAATCTCCTCTCACCCATCAAATTGTTTTTCTTTGCGGAATCTTCTGCTTCCCCTCCCCCAACATTTTTGGCATTTCTGACCCTAGGACTGGATCAGGAGTTTCTCAAGTGGCTCATGTGAGATCTGGAAAGCACAAAGTGTGTTTCAAACACTTAGCCTAAGTACACACACACACACACACACACACACACTCCAACACTACAAAAGGTTTTTTTTTGTTTTGTTTTGTTTTTGCCATTTTAAATGCTTTATGTGGCATATATAGTGGACTCTTAGATCGATCTGTTTAAATGACGGGTAGGGAGGATTTTACTTTTGTTTTCTATGGATGTATAAAGAGGGTGAAAAAAAGAAAGAAAACAGATTGAATGGAAATAAACTACCAGGACAGATCTATACACTTAGAAGTGGTACAAGGGAAAAGGAAGACTTCGTTTCCATTAGAGATAACTTCAATGACTGCATGTCTTTAATCCAGAAGAGCAGCTCCAATACCATTTGTATTTTACACGACAATTCAATGACTAGACACTCCTTTTTATTTTTTTAATTAAAAAAAAATTTTTTTTTTCTTAAACAGCCTTGCTTATGTGTGCTGAAAGGAGCCATACCACTTTACCCCATACATCCTTTGTCCTTTGAAATCTTATAAGGGAAGATAAACAAAATTAAATCCTGCACTTACTGAAACTTTCACACAATAGAAAATCACTTCCTGCTTATTTGCCCAAGTGTACTTTCTGCGTCAAGACAAAATACTACTCACCCAGGGCTCTGCACATTTGTCTGTATTTAGCCTATATCAGAATTTGGTTTTATGAAAAATGCACTGTTCTTTCAAAGTGCTTATTTTTATTTCATTGCTAGACTATATATACACACATGTAAAACGTATCTTCAAATATTATATATAAAATATGGAATCTGTAAAATTTTTCTAGTTCATGAAAAAAATCTTTAACATGTGTTTTCTCATTTAAGGTTTAGAACAGCCATGTGATTCCTATGTTATTATCCTTCTCTCAAAGTTGAGGAAACTAAAATTCTAAGAGTTGAAATCTATTTGCTCGAATTCAGACCAATCGAAACAACTTCTGCATGCCAGCCTCAGCACTTAAACCTCATCTTTTAAAAGAAAATCTTTCATTTCTTTCACAAAAACACAGTACTTTTATTGCTTAAGTTTCTTAAAGTCTTTTTATGTCAATCTTCCCCTAGATGAATAAATTAAATCTTTTCTAATCCTTCTGGTTGTGCTACCAGTAGGTTCTGCTTACACACATTAAATTTGGGTTTTTGATCTCCTGTAGCTGTTAAATTCCAACTAATATACAGCATAGTCCAAGACAGAAATTCAGACTGAACTTAACCAAGAATAGCTTTTTTAGAAGGGTTAATCACATTAGAATCCCTCCATGTAGGCTCTCATGTAGGTAAATAACCCAGTGGTAAAGGAAGATGAGAATAGCATAAGAATTGTATTTCAAGGTTTTAAAAAGACACAAAATCTTCTCTCCAAAGAATAATTGGTCACCAGAGATCCCAGTAGTCAACTAACCTGTCTATTAACCTACAGGGTAACTCAACCCATAAACTAAAATATCTCATTTCTAACAACTTTAATGCTTGGGGTTGTGGATAAATGCCTGCCTACTGAGTATAACACTAGAAATTGATTTTATTTTCCCTAAAGGAAGCACTGCAAAGACTTTCTGTCTAGTAACCATATTTATTTCATGCTCTAGGCCCTGATCTTAGGGACAGCAATTGTTCAATTTTTGTTGTTGTCATTGTTGGTACTTTGTTTTGGCTCTGTTAATTTTAGATACAGAGGATAGTTAATCAAATTCCAAAGCTATGTGCACTATTATCAGAAGCCATGCTGGGTTCCTCTCTTATTTTATTTAATTACTACTGCATATATATATATATATATATATATATATATATATATATATATATATATATTCATTCAAGAAAATATTATTCTGCTTTGATTTCATTTTATTTTTTGCTTATTTTTACCTGAGACTCTGCATTTCAAAATCCATTCATGCTTTTTATATATATATCTAACAAATTGCTTCTAACTGCTTTGTATGACTTTTTTATATGCATCCACCATTTTTCACTGGTTCACCACTTTCAAGAAATCAAACAGTCCCTAACTAACTACTACAGTCATTTGGAGAGCCTGCAAGCGTGCCATAGATTTGTTCAGCAAGGAGAGGACACAATAAGCCCAAATACACACACAGCATAAGCAAGATCAACAGGGTGTAAGTTATTTGTGGCCCACAGATGTCACTAAAGTAGAAGGGCCAGACGCTAGATGATAAGCAGTGGGTCACCGGGTCATGGAAGATCAAATTCTTGACCATAGTTAGGTGATGTTATAGTCTACAGATGTACCGAAGGGTCAGTGGCAAGGGAGCATACCCTATGCATCATTAGAACCAGGGTGATGCATAAGAGACTGTGCCTTCTGCAAAATAAGGTACTTCTCTGGCATGTACAAGGGCCTTATGGCAATTGCACACAACTGCCTACCTCTGTACGTTCTGGGGAAGATCGAGGGACACTGCTAAGGCTTTGGTCAAATGGTGGTTGGGCTTGTGAATACTGCCTATGTGAGACATGGAAGTGTCCCCCTCTATACAATCCCACTGATGGACAGTCAACTTGCCTACTACTCCCCACATCCTTGTTCAGGTCTCTTCTTACGGATGTATGAGACTCTCCCTGGGAAAAGTCAAAGATATGTATGTACTTCCTTTGGCACCTAACATTGTCTAGATTTCTAATTATTAACAGTTTAACAGGTGTACAGTGACAATTTTCATGCCATTAATTACTAATGAGTTCGTGTGTCTCTTCATATGCTTGTTACCCTGTCTGTCCCCAAACACTCTATCTTGTTCTACTGAGTTATCTTTTCTTATGCCAATACCACACATTTTTTCCCCTACAGCTTTGTTTTGCCTTTCAATAGGGTTAATTTCCTTCTTTTCTCATCTTCTCTAAGGTTGAATTCCCTCTTGAAAAAAATACTTCTATCAGATTCTACTTCTAACCCTTCACTCTGCAGGTGCTTCAAACCAGTCCAAGAAACAGATGGGACAGATGCCAAAATGATGTGTCCCACTTCTTACTCATCATTTCCACAAGGGTAAATACTTAACATCTCAAAAATACCAACTTTAATACTATGCTCCCTAATATTCCCCATTGCAAACATGGTCAACCTGTAGTCCTTATATTAGTAAATGACTGTTCCATCCTTACAGTTCTTAAGGCAATGAACTTTGAAGTTGTCTTTGTCTTCCCCCCTTTCCCTTACTCTGTGCCACTGTTTCATTAGCAAATCCTATTAGTTATATGCTCCATCAGGTCTACAGCCAATTCTTGACAACTCATTGTGGCCAATGGTCTCTTACATTTTCATTTTACTTATGATATCTGATACATATTTTCCTAATAACCTATTTTAATTTCTTTCATTTCTGTTCTTTAAGTTTTCACTATTCTCTACCAAACAGAAGCTAATTCATTATACTTAATGGAGAAAGTTTGGAAGCATTCTCTTCAAAATCAGAAATAAGAGAAAGATATCGGCTATTACAACATTTAACATATCATTTATGGTTTTGGCCAATGTTCTGAGGGAAAAAATAGCTATAAGCATCAAAAGAAAAGAAAAAATATCATTACTTCTAGATGTTATGACTACCTTATTCAGAAAAACAGCAGAATTTATGATTAATGTATAGTAGTAACAAGAATTAAAAGGAGAGTTCCTGCTGGAGGTTTAAATTAGGGACACTTTTTTAAATTATGAAAGTTACTTCAATCACAGAATTGGATGTTCACAAAGGGAATGATGTAAATATGAAAGAAGAAATCCAAGACCGAGCCCTGAGCCACTCAAACATTTAGAAGTACAGAACATTATACAGAACAGTGAAAAGAGGCTAAAAACAAGTGCACCAAAAAGTTAGGAGAAAATAGCTTGAATGTGGTGCTGGAAATAAGAAAAAGTAAAGTCTTCCAAGGAGAAGAAATTGATCAAATATGCCATATGTTACTGTTAAGCAAAAGAAAATGGAAACTGAAGGTTGACACCGGATGACCTTTCACAGCATCAGTGACCTTGAGAAGAGCCATTTTGGTTAATGGTGGAGAAAAAAAAACTAACTGAAGTAATTATAAAGAATAGGAGAATTATAGACATAAGTATAACAACTGCTTTGATGAGTTTTCTTTGTTTTTAGTTTGATAAAAAGGGCAGCTTTTTTCTCATAAAAATAATGCAGTAGGGGCATCTGGGTGGCTCAGTTGGTTAAGTGTCTGACTCTCAATTTCACCTCAGGTCATGATCTCAGGATTGTGAGATTGAGCCCTGCATCAGGCTCTGCTCTGGGTGTAGAGCTTGCTTAAGATTCTCTTTCTCCCTCTCCCTTTGCCCCTCTCCCACTGCTTCTCTCTTTCCCTCTCTAAAAAAATAAAAAGGCAGTAAATAGGAAAGAACAGTTTTGATAGAAAGGAGATATTAAAGACAAATATTGGAGGTATGTACCTATTGCACATTGGTGTCTCTGAGAAACACACACTGAAATATATATTTTTATCCATATTTATTTTTTATTTATTGGAGAGTGTGCTCAGGATTAAGGCCTGCGGGCAGAGTGGGCTTCACACGAAGGTGACCTGTGTGCAATTATACAGAGCCTCATGTTCAAAAGGAACCCACTCTTAGTTTCATGCTCTACTGTCACCATTTTGAAATTGTCAATCATTTTTGAACAAAGGGCTCTACAATGTTAAATTGCACTGGGCTCTGAAAATCACATAGCCAGCCCTGTCTATAAGAGAGCAAAAGATGCAGGACTGGGCAAGACCAATCCAAAAAGGATTTTTGAATCTATGCTAAATCCAAGTGAGAGCCAGACTTTTGTACCCTTTATTGGCTAGTCACTGGAAGCTGGTTGCTCTGGAAAGGGGGCACAGCTTTGGATAAGACAGCTCTCTTCATCAGAAGGTAAACTCTGGACAGAGACATAAATGAGGCAAGTCAGCCATCAAGATTTCCAGCAACTAAGGAAAAAGTGCTCCAGCCTTGGAAGGAAATCAAGGCAGGAAGCAATGAAAACCACTACAGTGTTTGAAGAGAAGGTAGGGGATATAATGCACAAGGTCATGACTTTGAATAGAAGTACAGAGACTTAAGCATTATAGTAGGAGAGAAGCCAATGGTGTGTGCTAATAAATGGGTAGAACTAGAGGTAGCAGTTTGTGGAATTTTTTTTTTTTTTTCTGATTGCTTCGCTGTATTCAATGAAATAGCATGCAAGGTAATCGGCTGAGAATAGGGTAATAAGTTAGATTTGGAGTTTAAGAGAGCTAGCAGCAAGAAATATGAGAAATGCTAGATCACTCCTAAAAGTCCAGTATTATTCTAACAGAACTTCTGAAAACAGGATTAGAAATATTGGGTGGATGTTTCGTGGGATGAAGTAAAGAAAACAAAAGAAAATTCTAAGAAGGAAGTTTACCTGAGCTTAAGAAATTAATGATAAGTTAAAAAAAAAAAAAAACCTTCTTTCTAGACACATGCTTGTAAAATTTCTATGCCTTAAGAATAAGATAAAATCATAATACCATGGAGGAAGAAAGAAAAGAGATTACCTTCAAAGAGACTATGAACAGATTGCATGCACCTTCTAATTAGCATCATGAAACTCTAAAAGATGTCAGACAAGTGCTTCAAATATCTGAAGGGACATTTTTAGAACCTAGAATTGCATATTCAGAAATACTTCTACTAAGTGAAAGAAAATAAATACACTTTCAAATATTCGATTACTAAGATTTTTTTCCTCCCAGGCAATTTGCTGTGAAAGTTGCTTGAGGAGAACCTGCAATAAATGAAGAAGTCTCAGAATGAGGAGGTCTTGGGGCTCAGGAAACAGAGACTCTAAACCCGGAGAACATCTCAGAATGGCAGAGCTAAAAGAAGCCTGTAGAACAAGTGTTCTGTTTTGGAGCTGTAGTCCAAGGAATTCTAGAAGAAATATTCCTTGGGAGAAGCATTGATTTATTGATATTATTGGAAGGCTGAATAGTTATAAATAATGTGAAAATTCACTATTCTTTATTAATAAGGGGAAAAGGAAAAAAATATGCCAAAGAAAAATTTTTAAAAAGTATCTACAAGAATTATAGATTTCAAATATGAAGCAAATTATTTAAGGACACAATTTGAGCAGCTGAGGGTCACAAAAATCCATGTGACTTTGATGGTATGGACAATTTTCACTGAGAGGCACAGATACCTTGATTTTAATACCCAGGTAAAGCAGAGGAGGAAATGTAATCATAGAACGTTTGATTTTACAGCAATCGATCAATCAATCAATAAAATAAGTTACATAGTCTCAAATTCTGCTTAAAGATTTATAATTTTTAGAATCAAGTGATGACAAAAAATAAAAATGTAACTAGAATTACCAACGAGAATATCAACATGATGCATCTTGATAATGTAAAAGTCATGGTGTAGCTGCCAGTCAGGAGGCACAAAACCATAGGAGACGTGGAAGAAGGGACTAGAGTATGAATACTTCTACAGTGCTGTGTCAGAAGGCAGATAAAGGAAAGGAAAGATCAAAAATGATGTAACAACGGCATGGACGACAAATTGAATACGGAGATTTAGGGAAGATAAGTAAAAAGGTTTAACTGTTATCTAGAATTGGAAAAATCAATGAATAAAGGTGCCAATTCAGAATTGTTTCAGCAACAGAAAGCGAAAATCCATTCTGAATAACGATAATTGGAAGAAAGGTGGTGAGAAGGGCAGCTCTTCTGTATGGAAGACAATTACAATATTTGCCTATATTGTTTTTCAAAATGGTTTTTTAATTAATTAAAAAAGAAGAGTGGAATAGCTTAATCGTAAATTAAATTCATCGTTAGCCCTTTAAGAAGCTGACAAACTACTTTTCAAAGTTTGGTACCATTTAACATTCCCACCAGCAATGTAGGGGTGTTTCTGTTTCTCCACATCGTTTCCAACACTTGCTTTTGCCCATCTCTTTGATTGCAGCCATAGCGGGTGTGAAGTGGAATCTCGTTATGATTTTAATTTGCATTTTCCTAATGACTAATGATATTGAGCATGTTCTTACGTGCATATCAGCCATTTGAATATTTTCCTTAGTGATATATCTATACAGATGTTTTGTCAAATAATTCATAAGGATATTTTTTATTATAGAGTTGTAAGAGTTCTGTATATATTAATACAAGTTCTCTATCAAATACACAATCTTCAAATATTTGTTCCCAATCTGTTTCTTGGACCTTCGTTTTCTTAATGGTGTCTTTTGAAGTACAAAGGTTTTAATTTCAAGGTAGTATGATTTATCTTTCTTTTTTTCTTTTCCTGGATTGGACTCTGGTGTTGTATTTAAGAACTCATTGTTATCCATGGTCACAAAGATTTTATCTTGTTTTCTTCTAGAAGTTGTATAGTTTTGGATCGTATACTTAATTCTATGACCAATTTTGAGTTACTTTTTTGTATGCGAGGTAAAGATCTAAGAGAAAACACCTATCCTTTCTCCACCAGATTGTCTTGGCACCATTGTCAAAAAATAAATGTAAGGAATCATTTCTCAATTGTCAATTCTGTTCCACTGACTACATACCTATCATTGTAGAAACACTATACTATGATGTTACTGTAGCTTCATAGTAAATTTTGAAATTGGGTAATATAGATCCTTCAACTTTGATATTTTTCCAAATAATTTTGGATATCATAAGTTATTGGAATAACTATATACATTTTAGGACGAGCTTGACAATTATTTACAAAAACTGTTGAATTTTCATAGAGAGTATGTTGAATCTATAGATCAATTTGAGAATTGCCATCTTGATAATAATGAGGTTTCCCCAATCCCTGAAGATGATTTCTTCTGTAACTTTACTTTACTCAGTTATTAGTTTTAGTAGGTGTGTGTGTGTTCCTTTGGAATTTCTTACAACCAGATCATGTCATCTGCAAATAACACTTTACTCACTAAACTAGATAACTGGAAGTCTTTATTTATTTGGCCTAAAACTTCCAGTACAAGTTCTAATTAATCATATTTCACTCTATCATTTGAACTATCATGAGAACACATCCTGCCCTCAACTATTAAATCTCCTGCCATATTTGCAGAACTGTGAATGTTTCATCATATGTGGAGCTGATGAGGTTACTGCTGAAACGATAATGATCTGCCTTGGTCCAGAAACCAGATGTTAAATTCAAGATACTAAAGATTTATCTATATCTTTATCTATATCTAGCTATCTATATCTAGCTATCTATATCTAGCTATCTATAGATAGTTAGATATAGATATTAATGTCTTATCAATTACATGTCATCCCAAACTCACAGTATATCTGAGATATTCAATTTATATAATATATTTGAAATTAATTTATAAACTTCCATTCACCTTGTAATTATATATTAATTTCTATCTTTATTATTATGTAATAGCAGGAAAGGAGAGTCCAGAAGTGCTTAACAAAAGTACTAAGCATGTCATTATTTGACCAGAGCTTCCGGTCTAGCCTCATGTCCCACTGTACAGCCATTGCCTCCATACAAACTCTTTATCCAATCATGCACAGGTATCCCTTAGTAAAATTTGCATCCATATAGTGTTTCATGTTAGTACATTTACACAAATTTTATTTTCATTGAATAATTGTTAAATATTAATTTCCACATATGAGTTCATAGCATAGATATGTCCATAAATACTTGAATATTTTAGCCAGTCCCTTAATCATAGACATCAAGGTTATTTCCAAATTATAAATGCTAAATAACCAATACAAATTATACAGCAATGACATTCCTACACAGATTTCTTTTGCACATAAACACTTCTATTCCCAGAGTGTATATTACAAAGGTGTTACCAGAGTATGACACACACACACTTTGTAAATATTTCCTAAAACTTTATTTAGATACACACCACATGTTTAAACTTTAGAAAATATGTGTGTGTGTATCTGTGTGTGCTTAAAACTTTAGAAAGAAATCTGAAAAGATATCCACCAAAATAATAAATGTGATTGTGTCTGGGTAAATAGGCAGGGGGTCCTATTAAGGATCATAATCAAAGGAATTTTAACCTTCTCTCATGTACATTTACAGGCCTACATACAAATTCATCATTGTGAAAATAGTTTAAAAGCAGATAAAAGTATAAAAATGTGTCTTGGCATCTATCATTTTAAAGGAAAACAAAAAAACCATATATAATGAAATTTCTGGTGCTACGGTATCTGGGGCATATTAGATTTGCTAGCTTTGAGAGAAAGGGAACTGACCAATCATGACTAAATGGCAGCCGCTGGAAATATTCATTAATTTTCCTGTTTGAGAGTATTTCTCATTGCTGCACTAATTTTCTTAAGTGTTCATGAAGTTGGTCATAACACTGACCTGTATGCAACAGTTTGTGTGTTACTAGACCACTTTTTTGTGAGCAATGCGTTTAAAACCCATGAAGCCTTCGTACATGGCACTGATTGAAAGGCACAACATCGGCAATAAGAGATGATGGAGAACCAAACTCAGATACAAAGCAGGGCATATCCTTCACCTCAATATAAATAACAAGAATTTCATTAAGCCAACTGCCTAGTCTTTTCAGATAGTTGAATACAAATGTGGACATTGTAAAGAAATGCATATTAATATTGTTATAAAAGAATGTATAGCTCAATAACTAGAGTTATTAGGCTATTTATTTCAAGGAACACTACGCATCTAGGAAATGAGAATTTTGTCCTCAACTGTTGTCTTTCTGGACCAGTGCTTGGCTACAGATTACTGCCAATTACACATGTAATGGAGTACATTTGCAGTTATTACAGGATTAAGATTTGTCGTTACAAGTTGCAAATGACCAATTTCCCTTCACAACTGTGTAGTAATTATTGTCAAAACGGAGCATCAGTACAACCACTTAAACACATTGTATATATATTTTTTCCTTTTCACAGAAAACAAATGATCTCTAAAATCAGCTATTACCATGGCTAATGAACACTGTGTCACAACATAAAGATCCTCCGAATTTCCCTGTGGACCAATCTCATTAAGTCCAAAGCATAACATAATTTAAATATCTGAGTTATGATCCACCAGCATGGCTTTCTACATGGATGTCCTGTCAGAAAACAGTTAAGGGTAGAAAATCGATTCGTTAATTTCACCATCTTTCTCGGCGTGTACTCTCTATATTTACTGTTACCAAATGCTGCCCATTCTGTTCTCCTTGCCCATCCTACCCATCCCCGCTTTTAGTATCATCACTCGCCTTCATTTCTCTTGAGTGCAAAAAGCCTCCTATTTTTTTTTCTTATGCTTAGTGTTCCCTTATCCAGTTACAAATGTGCTACCTTAAAGAAAATAATTTAAAATATAAAATCTTCCAACTTCAACTTCTTCTCATTAGTGTTTTCTCAAAAATTTGTGGATAGTATTGTCAAACTAGATTCACAAGTCGAGGTATCTGTTGATTTACTTAATCGATATTTATTAAGTACCCTTCCTGGCTAATTTTCTTTCTCTACTTAATCCACGGTTTATTTTTGTGTTTACATATTACAGTTAATAGGGGGCCTTCTTAAAACAAAACACGTTTATTCAGAGATAAGCTCTGAATTTGATTGCCCCACACTGAACTTCAGAATTTTCATTTCAGAGACCCAGAATCTTCACCAATCGGATGTCTATGGCCATGATATTTTATGGCTATGTGTCATTGCATAGACTCATGTAAGTGTTTGAAGTGCAACTGTGGTTCAATCATGACATAGTTTTTTGCTCCATCTTCCTTTGACTGCTTGGGTGATGCCATCCTCATTCTCCAATCTGTGCTATGTGGCATGTTCCAATTTTGCCACAATAATGGGTGAGAATTTAGGAGAGAATGGTTGGTCTTAATTGTCCTTCAGCCCCTTGAATTACTGTCTTTTGTAAAAAAAAAAAAAAAAAAAAAAAAAACTTTTAAAAATTAGAAACAGGTATAGATTTGCAGAGTTATTGTGTAGATAGTACAGAGTCCTCATATACTATACATCCAGTATCCTCAATTATTAGCATCTTATCTTAGGAGAGTAAATGTAATTAGGACGCTTGTGTTAGTATTATTTGGGGTCTTCTGAATATTACGGATACATGTCCTTTATTAGATGTTTATTTTATAATATGTTCTCTCAGTCTGTGGCTTGTTTTTCCATTCTCTTAATAGTGATTTTACAGGGTAAAAGTTTAAAATTTTAATAAAATCCAACCTATCGATATTTCCCTCAGGGATTCTGTTGTTGGAATTATGACCAAACTCAAGGTAATGCAGATTTTTTTCTTATTTTTTAAAGAATTTTCATAGTAGTGCGTTTTACATCTAAGCCTATGATCCATTTTGAGTTAATATTTGTGAAAGACATAAAGCCTGTGCCAAGATTTTTTTCCCATATAGGGATAATTGACCATTTAGGAATAATTGACAACTTAACAATATTGAGTCTTCCAATCGATGAACAAGACTATCTCTTGATTTATTTAGACCTTCTTTGATAATTTTTCATCAGTGTTTTACAGATTTTCATATACAGATCCCACACATATCTTGTGAGGTTAATACCTGTTTCATTTTTCAGGCTGCTACTATAAATGATGTATTTTTTTTCAAATTCTAATTAGTTATTGCCGGTATATAGGAAAGCAGTTGATTTTGTACATTAACTCTGTATTGTGTAATGTCTTTATTACTTCCAGAGCTTTTGTTGTTGTTTATTCTTTTGGATTTTCTGGATAGGCAATTATGTCACCTGCAAACAGAAATAACTTTATTTCTTCTTTTCTAATCTGTACAACTTCATTTCTTTTTTCTTTTCTTTTTTTTTTTTGTCCTATTGGACCAGTTAAGAATTCCAGTAGGATATTTGGTAGGAGTGATGAGATGGGACATATTTGAATTGTTTCTGCTCTAAGGAGAAATTGTCTATCTCTTACAATTACCTATGAAGTAGCTATAGTTTTGTTTTGAAGTTGTTTGTAGCAAATTGAGGACGTTCCCTTTCTTTCCTAGTTTGAAGAGCATTTCAGTCATGAATGGATGTTAGGTTTTGCCACATGCTTTGTCTGTGTTCATTGATATGATCAGTAGATTCTTCTTTAGTCTGTGCATGTGGTTGATTGCATTGATTGATTTTTGAATGTTGAACCAGCTTTGTATAGTTTGAATAAAATTCCTCTTGTTCATTGTGTATACTTCCCTTTGTAAATTTTTAATTCAATATGCTAATATTTTGTTGAGGATCTTTGAGTTTATGTTCACGAAAGATATTGCTCTATAACGTTTCAATTTTCTAATGTCTTTATCTGGTTTTGGTGTTAAGGAAATGCTGGCCTCATGTAGTCTATTAGGAAGAGTTCTCTCTGCTTCTATTTTGTGGAGAATTGATATAATTTCTTTCTTCAATGAACTCACGAGTGAAATTGTATGGACCAGTTGATTAGTATTTTTGAAAGGTTAGTTACTGTTCTTTTTAAGTTAATTATTGATTAAACATCTTTAATAAATACAGGGCTATCGAGGTAATTTATTCATCCTTGTATGAGATTTTGGTAGTTTATGTCCTTCAAGGAAATGTTCCATTTTATCTAAATTATTTAATTGTGGGCATAGAATTATTCATTACATTTCTTTATTATTGTTCTTTTCTGTTTGTGGGATCAGTAGTGATGACTGGTCATTCTTTTCTGATATTGACAGTTGTGTCTTTGTTGGATAGCTTGGCTAGAAGATTATCAGTTTTACTGATCTTTTTAAACAAACAGCATTTGGTTTTGTTGATTTTCTCTATTGTTTTCCTGTTTTCATTTTTATTGATTTCTGCTCTAAGTTTTATTATTTCTTTTCTTCTACTTGTTTTTGGCTTAAGTTTCTCTTCTGTCTTTAATTTCTTGTCATGGAAGCTAAAGTGATTTTGCTTTGTGTCATGGAAGTTAATGATTTTAGATCTTTCTCATTTCTAATATATGCATTTAAGATTATAAATTCCCCAGCACTGTATTCCTGCTTTTGCAGGTACAGTGTTGTACCTTACATTTTAATTTAGTTCAAAATATTTAAAATTTCTTCTCAGACATTTTCTTTGGCCCATGTATTATTTTGCAACATGTTGTTTAATTGCCAAATACTTTGGGGTTTTCTATCTATCTTTCTGTTGACTTCTAGACAATTCTGTTGTTATCTGAGAAAGTATTTTGCACAATTTTTCCTCTTCAAATTTGTTAAGGTGTTATGGCCAAAATAAGTTCTATCTTGGTGAATATTCTCTGTATGGTTGGGAGTAATTTACATTCTGCTGTTGTTAGATAATATATTGTACAAATTTCAGTTAGATCAAGTTGGCTGATAGTGCTGTTCAGGTTAACTATAACCTTACTGATTTTAGGCCTGCTTGATCTACCAATTACAGGAGGTATTGAAGTCTCCAAATATAATAGCATATTTATCTATTCTTCCTGTAGTTTTATCAGTTTTTGCCTCCTATATTGTGATCCTCTGTTGTTAGGTGCATACAGAGTTAGCATTGGTATAACTTCTTGGAGTACTGACAATCTTATGGTTACATAGTACACTTTTTAATCTCTTGCAATTTTCCTTGTTCTAAAGTCAGCTTTTTTCTGAAATTACTCCAGCTGGTGTTAACATATTAACTCTTTCTCCATTTACTTTTAACCAAATGAGAGAAATGCCCTCCCCCCACAGCTCTAGGTCAAGGTTCTGGAAGGCAGCCTTTTGTTGTGGAGTAGGTTTTGTCCTATTGTAGAAAGATTACTCCTCCCCTAACCTGCCAGAGTCACCAGGGATCTTTCCTGGCTCTTAAACATGAGATCCTGAGGGGGTTCCTGGAGATAAAACCCATGAAAGTACAGGATATTTCCTAAGATCGCAGTCCCTGAAATGTCTAATTCTCAGGCTAGTCCACACAAAACCTCCAGCAACTTGTTTAAGTTTCCACTTACAAGTCCCTACCAATATATTGCTCCAGCGGCTTGTGCTCCAGGGAAGCAGATCTTGGTATGAATCTCTGGATTTTCCTGTCTCCAGATTTTGATGTCATATTTTGCCCTGCAAATTCGGTTATCTAATAGGTCAGTTTGTCCAAATTTTTTCTTGTTGTGAAGACGGGAACGTCAACTGCCAAGATGTTTACACACTGGAACTAAAACCAAAAGTCCATCCAATCACTTTTTAAACCACTTAAACTTTTTGAAAGGTCTACTATAAAGACACCCAATTTGTTTTTTGTTTTTTTTTTTAATGATTTTTTATTATATTATGTTAGTCACCATACAGTACATCCCCGGTTTCCGAAGTAAGGCTCGATGATTCATTAGTTGTGTATAACACCCAGTGCACCATGCAATATGTGCCCTCCTTACTACCCATCACCGGTCTATCCCATTCCCCCAACCCCTCCTCTCTGAAGACCTCAGTTTGTTTCTCATAGTCCATAGTCTCTCATGTTTCATTCCCCCTTCTGATTACCCCCCCTTTCTTTATCCCTTTCTTCCCCTACCAATCATCCTAGTTCTTATGTTCCATAGATGAGAGAAATCATATGATAGTTTTCTTTATCTGCTTGACTTATTTCACTTAGCATTATCTCCTCCAGTGCCGTCCATGTTGTAGCAAATGTTGAGAACTCGTTCTTTCTGATAGCTGAGTAATATTCCATTGTATATATGGACCACAACTTCTTAATCCAGTCATCTGTTGAAGGGCATCTCGGCTCCTTCCACAATTTAGCTATTGTGGACATTGCTGCTATGAACATTGGGGTGCATATGGCCCTTCTCTTGCACTACGTCTGTATCTTTGGGGTAAATACCCAGTAGTGCAATGGCTGGATCATAGGGTAGCTCAATTTTTAACTTTTTAAGGGACCTCCACACTGTTTTCCAGAGTGGCTGTACCAACTTGCATTCCCACCAACAATGTAGGAGGGATCCCCTTTCTCCACATCCTCTCCAACAATTGTTGTTTCTTGCCTTGTCTATTTTTGCCATTCTAACTGGCGTAAGGTGGTATCTCAGTGTGGTTTTGATTTGAATTTCCTTGATGGCTAATGATTTTGAACATATTTTCATGTGTCTGTTAGCCATTTGTATGTCTTCATTGGAAAAGTGTCTGTTCATATCTTCTGCCCATTTTTTGATTTGTTTATTTGTTTCTCGTGTATTGAGTTTGAGAAGTTCTTTGTAGATCTTGGATACCAGTCCTTTATCCGTAGTGTCATTTGCAAATATATTCTCCCATTCCGTGGGCTGCCTCTTAGTTTTTCTGACTGTTTCCTTGAATGTGCAGAAACTTTTAATCTTGATGAAGTCCCATAAATTCATTTTATCTTTTGTTTCTCTTGCCTTTGGGGATGTGTCATGAAAAAGGTTGCTTTGGCCGATGTCGTAGAGGTTGTTGCCTATGTTCTCCTCTAGAATTTTGATGGACTCCTGTCTCACATTGAGGTCTTTCATCCATTTGGAGTTTATTTTTGTGTATGGTGTGAGAGAGTGGTCAAGTTTCATTCTCTTGCATGTAGCTGTCCAATTTTCCCAACACCATTTATTGAAGAGACTGTCTTTTTCCCACCGGATGTTTTTTCCTGCTTTATCAAATATTAGTTGCCCAAAGAGCCGAGGGTCCATTTCTGGGCTCTCTATTCTGTTCCATTGGTCTATGTGTCTGTTTTTGTGCCAGTACCATGCTGTCTTTGTGATCACAGCTTTGTAGTACAGCTCGAAATCCGGCATTGTGATGCCCCCAGCTTTGTTTTTCCTTTTCAACAGTTCCTTGGAGATTCGGGGCCTTTTCTGTTTCCATACAAATTTAAGGACTGTTTGTTCCAGTTCTTTGAAAAATAAGACACCCAATTTGTTAAGCATTAACAAGAGTTCCTAAGAATTAGAATAAAATATCTGCATAATGCTCTTATGTACTATGTTGAATAGCTTCACAGATCTCAGCCTATATGATAGGATATAATATATTAGGTTTGTTTCTCTGGGGAACCCTGACTAAAATACCATGCAATATACAAAGCAGTCTGAATTATTGGAAGTAATTTTTACTAACTGTGGAGAAATTAATCTTTGTTAATATAATTTTTCTTTTTTCTTTTTACATACCTTTTAAGGATTAGCTGAGAAGCAGAGTTATGTGTATTTTTGGTAGAACACACTGCTTCTTTCTTGTTCTCTTTTTTCTTTTTTGTCCTGAGCAAGAGTAACAGTATGTGTTCGTATATTGTGTAGTATTCAGAATGATTTTACACATTACCACAGCATGGTGAAATCCCTAAATATTTAGTAAATTATATATTAAATTAGTGCACCGCAGTGTTTATAGATTATGGAGAACACCTGTGTAGTTTACATTGTTGTATTCAGTTCAAACATAATCATTTAAAAATAACATATAAAGAATCAAGTATGCTACTTTCCCCTGAAACTAATGGTAAATCTTAGCTAATATTCAATGGAAAGTTCAGTTATAGAAATGATGCTGTTTAGTGAATATAAAACCAATATAAAGCAAATTAATTCAGAATTGCTTTTGAAAACTACATTTCATAATATAAATATCATTTGAATATACTTCAGCTTAAATCATATACTTTTTGTGGAAACCAAAGTTTTAGATTTAGAATGTAATGCATCTTGTTAACAATTTTTAAAAAGCGGTTGTGTTTATAATTGGAAAGACAAGGGAAGAAGTGTTCTTACCTAGGGGTGTTCGGCAGAAAGACATCTCCTTGTGATTGACATTAATAGGAGTTCCACATGTATATTTGGGAAAGAAAATCTCCCTAATTAGTGTTTTCCTCCCATACATTTCATTTCTCATAAGGTTTAGTTGATGAGCTGTATCAGCAATACAGTTTTAGAAATGTTTACCAAAGAAAGAATGAATCATGAAAACATTTCATTCTTTGCATTTAGCAAGAAATCCAATATAATTTCATGCATAATTAGAGTTTAAATGATGCCATTAAAACACATAGTACAAAAAAATAAACATATACATTCCCCATCCCAGAGTTCTACGCCTTGGCATTTGAAATGATGCTCTTTGTAGAGCTAGAAATTAAAATAAATAAATAATGATTAATGAATGTAGACAGAGACTTTTTAACTTTCCAACGTCTATAGTTCTACAAAGAGTGCTAAAATTAAATGCCTATCATTATAAAGTATGGAATTATTTGAACTTATTCTATAGAATCATTTTGCAAAATGTTTTCAAAGTTTTACAGATCCAATAAGTTTGAAATGCTTTATTTTTTTTATTATAGGTTATTTTATTTATTAATAGTACTGCTATGTCTTAGGTACATTTTTTAGAAATGGGACCATAATGTTCTTATGTTTAATTGCTTTTTAAGTTGCTGTAAAGCTTCACATTCTACTTATATGGAAATTATTGAATATATCTATCCCTGAGATAGTCACCTGATTCCTTCTTTATTTCTTTCCTTTTCTTTTCTTTTCTTTTCTTTCTTTCTTTCTTTCTTTCTTTCTTTCTTTCTTTCTTCTTTCTTTTTCTTTCTTTTCTTTCTTTCTTTCTTTCTTTCTTTCTTTCTTTCTTTCTTTCTTTCTTTCTTTCTTTCTTTCTTTCTTTCTTTCCTTCCTTCCTTCCTTCCTTCCTTCCTTCCTTCCTTCCTTCTTTCCTTCCTTCCTTCGTTCCTTCCTTCCTTCCTTCCTTCCTTCCTTCCTTCCTTCCTTCCTTTCTTCCTTCCTTCCTTCTTTCTTCATATAAAACAATGAGGCTTATTAGAGAGGTCTGGGTATTGTAACACTTATCACTTTCATCCCTCACACCCTGCCTGTATGATTTCTCCCCTCCTGACTCTAGTTATCATTTACACCATGAGAAATTGTTTAAATTAATGATGTATTTAATAGAAGAGCTTTATATATAATATGCCTCTTTTAGGCAGCATAATGACTCCCCATACATATCCACATCCTAATCCTGGAATCTGTGAATCCATTATGTTATATGGCAAATGAAATTAAAGTTGGAAACGGAATTGAGGTTGCTAATCAGCAGGTGTAAAAATAAGGAAATTATCCTTGATTATCTGGATGGACCCAATGTAATCATGAGTCCTTATAAGTCAGAGGGAGGCAGCAGCAGCATCAGAGATGTTACATAAAATAGACCTAATTAGCAATTCCTGTCTCTGAATAGGGCAGAGGCCATAAGCCAAAGAATCTGTACAGCCCTTAGAAACTGGAAAAATAAAGAAACAAATTCTCCCCTAGGACCTCTGGAAAGAACCTAGACTTGCCAATGCTTTCACTGGAGCCCAGTGATACCCATTTAGGACTTTTGATACTCAGAAAAATAAAATGGCAAATCTACATTATTTTTAACCAACAAGTTTGGCAATATTTTACAGTAGCAATGAAAAACTAATATAGTATCCAAAATAAAATTAACAATTCACCCAGAGATGCTGACAATAAAATGAATGATAAAGCCCTCCTTTTTCTCTAACTCTTCTCATTATTTTAGTTGCATCTTCCTACATCTGATTTCAATTTTTAAGGTTGTCTTTCTCCATTCCATACATATATTCAATTATGCATCTGTTTAAAAATTATTTATTTATTTATTTTAGAAAGAGAGAGCATGCTGGGGGAGAGGCAATGGAGCGAGGGTTGGGGAGAGAATCCTAAGCAGACTCCCCCCGAGCATGGAGCCCAATATGGGGCTCGATCTCACAACCCTAAGATCATAACCTGAGTCAAAATCAAGAGTTGGATGCTTAACCAACTGAGCCACCCAGGTGCCCCAATTATGTATCTTTATAAAATCATTTTAGTTTGTCTGCTTTTGGATTTCCATGTGCATTCTTGACAGTCTGGTTCTCACTTTCCTGCACGTGGACAGAAGCAATGGCTTCCTGAAACATTCCCATGGCTTCTTTCCTTCTTTGCACTAAAATGTGCTTCATATTTCCAACGGAGCTATAAGGGCCTCAATTCACAATATACTGCCTTTAATGAAATTATAGTGACGATGATAACAGTTAACTCTCAACTGGATGCAACACTGAATAAATAATAGGCACCAGTCTAAATGTTTTACTTTTATCATCTCATTTTTGTTCTCAGATACCTGACTAATTAGTTAATTCTCTATATTATGAATGAAGACATTGAAGTTCATAAAAGTGAAAAAATTAACCAAAGGTCCTCCATCTAGATAACTCTATAGTTATTGCTTGAAATTAGAGACATGTAAATCTAAAACAATTACATTTAACCTACAGTATTATAGAAGACACCATTGACTATCTAGCCCCCAAATCATGCAAGCAGTTCCCTTTTCCTCACTCTCTTATAGCCATAGAGATTTGTCAGGCTGCTTTCAGGTAATTGGTCTATTTGTTTTTAGATTTATTTATTTATTTACTTATTTATTTGAAAGAGACAGAGAGAGAGAGTTGGGGGGAGGGGCGGAAGGAGAGAGAGAATCTCAAACAGACTCAAGCTGAGTGAGGAGCCCAATGCAGGGCTGGAGCCCATGACCCTGAGATCATGACCCAAGCAGAAATCAAGAGTCAGACACTCAACTGACTGAGCCACTCAGCGCCCCAATAATCTTATTTTTAATTGAATAATTTAATAAGAAAGACATTAATATGTTTTTAAAACAAAAGGATATATTAATATATTTCCAAAAAGAAGTCTTCCTGCTTCACTTTTTCTCACCTGTTTCCCACACATCCATCAACATTCTCTTTAATCCACTTCTAAATTTTTATGCAAACACAAGAAAACACAAACGTATATTCTCATTTTACCTTTCTTACACGAAAAGCTTATCATACCTAATACTCAGCGCCTTCCTTTTTTTGTGTGTGAAAAATTCCCAAGCTACAGAAATATGAAAGATAGTACAGTTGCCACCCACATAGCCTTCACTCAGATTCATCAATTGTTTTGTGCAAGATTTGAAACTGTTGTGAATAGTGTTACTATAAATAACACTTCCAACATCATGTATGAGAACACAAAAGGAAGCAATAAGAAGAATGATTAGAAAAGCAAAGAAATAATTCCATGTTATGAAAGAATCGACTGCGTTCCTATTATCTGGAAGTAAAATTCATCATTTTAATAAATTTCCATGTGTTTACGTAAGTTCTTCCACTGCTCAAGTACATACCATTTTTCTAGGCAGTGTTTATTCTAGTATTGACAACAGCACATCACAGGAGCTTTCAAGATATCACCCCTACCTGTGAGGGATGTTACAGGAGAATCCTGAGCCTGAACAGTGTTTGTGTGATGCATGACCTTCTAAATGTTGGGACCTAGGAAAGAGACTCTTCTTTCCTGGATTTAAAGGCCATACTGTGGACTATGGGAAACAGACTGAGGGCTTCAGAGGGGAGGGGGGTGGGGGATTGGGATAGGCTGGTGATGAGTATTAAGGAGGGCAAGTATTGCATGGTGCACTGGGTGTTATATGCAAGTAATGAATCATGGAGCATTGCATCAAGAACTGGGGATGTACTGTATGGTGACTAATATAACAAAATAAATATTATTTAAAAAATAAATAAATAAATAAAGGCCATACTGAGTTTGAGAAAGAATAACGAATTTTTTTTAAGAAAGCTTCTGTTTAGAAAAGGGGAAGTAATGCTTCTAATGTAAAAATAAGAATAAGTCAAATTGAAGTAAAAGACAAAATGAGAAAAAGAGAACTTAATTGAATTAACTGACAAAAAAAGTAGTGGGCAAATCAGAGAAACTGTGCATGTTTTTAAAAAGAAAAAGAAGTTTTAACCATAAAAAACAAGTTTTCTTCTGACTTAATGAATTATGTGTAATGACATAAACTAATGAGCACAATAATGGAAACATCAACAACTTTTAATCTATTTGAATTAGTATGTTGTTTTCTAACTTCTCTACATCACATAGCAGATATTAATGCATCGATAACTTCACAATAGGAAGAAATGTTTTATTATTTAGGGTTCTCCAGAGAAACAGCCAATAGGGTGCATATAAATAAATATATAAATTTATTTTAAGAAATTGGCTCATGTGGGGGCGCCTAGGTGGCACAGCGGTTAAGCGTCTGCCTTCGGCTCAGGGCGTGATCCCGGCCTTATGGGATCGAGCCCCACATCAGGCTCCTCTGCTGTGAGCCTGCTTCTTCCTCTCCCACTCCCCTGCTTGTATTCCCTCTCTCGCTGGCTGTCTCTATCACTGTCGAATAAATAAATAAAATCTTAAAAAAAAAAAAAGAAATTGGCTCATGCAATTATGGAAGCTGGCATGTCCAAAATCTGCAGAGTGGGCTAGCAGTCTGGAGACCAGGGAAGAGCCATGCTATAGTTCAAGTCCAAAGGCCATCTGCAGGCAGAAATCCTTCTTGCTCCAGGGACGTTAGTCTATGCTCTCTTAAGGCCTTCAATTTTTGGATGAAGCACACACACCTTGTAGAGGGCAATCTGCTCTACTCAAAGTCCACTGCTTTAAATGTTAATCTCATCTAAAAACATTCTATGGAAGCATCCAGAATAATATTTAACTACATCTGGGTAACATTGTTCAGCCAGATTACCACGTAAAAATAATGCTTACAAACACATTGTGTCCCATATCCAATTATCATATATATGTAAATAACAAGTTATTATGTGAAGATCAAAATACACATGGCTTATAATAACTTGTGATATTGTACTGTCAAGTCAGTAAACACCATAGATTCACCAAAATACCCCTGCATACACATGCACATACATATGTTTTATTTTATGTGCCAACTTAGCAGCTTGGCTAGACTATGGTGTCCAGTTGTTTGGTTAAACAACAGTCTGGATGTTGGCATAAAGGTATGGATTAGCATTTAAATTAATAGAGTCTGAATAAAGCAGATGACTCTCTGTAGTATGGGTAGGCCTCATCCAATCAGTTGTAGATCTTAAGAAAAAAGCAAAAGGTCCCTTGAAGAGGAAGGAATTTTGCCTTTGGACTGACTTTAGACTTAGGACTACAACATTAACTCTTACAAGATATTCCAGTTTACCATTCTGCTCTGAAGACTGCAGACTTGCCAGCCCCCATGATCATGTTAGCCAACTCCTTAAAATAAATCTACCTACCTACCTACCTATCATCTATCTTTCTTTATCAGTCTAGGTTCTCCAGAGAAATGAAATAATAGGATATATAGATATGAATATTGACATAGATACAGATAAAAATACAGACATTAACAAGAATCTCCAGAAGAACAATTAGATTATGACTTCAGAACCATAACTTGACAACGTCATAGTCACCAGACTATATGATTACAGGAGTAGTGGAATGGAGGCAGAGAAAAAGAAGAACATTATCAAGAAATATGGGACAATTACCATTTCAAGTATAATTATCCACATATTATTTTACCTAATCCTTCTGAGTATTTGACATTCTAGGACGAATTCAGAGAATAGTTGGATCTATTAGAAATTGCTTGGCTACAAATGACACAAGAGCAAAAAACTGTGGCTTAAAACATATCAGTACACTTCTGTCATCTAACAACAAGTCTGGCACTAAACTTAAGTGCTAATTTAGAGTGTCAAAAGAGCTCTCAAAACCTTAACCTATTTTTGCCATTCTTTTCAACCATTCTTAGTACATTGGCTTTTTTGAACTCCTACTTATAGCTCTCTGGTCACAAAATGATTACCCCACCTCCAGGAACACTGTCCAAAATCTAGGCAAAAAGAACAATGGAAAGGCCAATACCCAGTAGTATCTGTCCATTTTTATAAACATAAACATAGACACTCAAGAGGCTCTGCAGAAGATTTCTTCTTGAATTTTACTGGCCAAAGTATCAAATGAAGTCCTAGTACTGACAAGGGTGTATTAATTTACATTGGACTAACCTTCCCACAGATCTAGAATATTATAAATCAAGCCCAACTCTTTGAAGATTTTGATCAAATAAAATTTCTTACTGCAAATGGATTTAGCCCTTGAAAGAAGGATAACGTAATACACATACTGGAGTGCTCAAATCAGGGAGCAACTTGAAATGAAGCAGAAAGGCACTAACTTATTGTCCTGGGGAGGCAAGGTATGGAGTTCAAGCTGACCAAGACACTCAGGAAACTGAGAGCAGATATGTTACAGTGGAAAGAACTTCCAAGTTTTTCTATAAATACTCAATTTCCTGTATGGCATTAAATTACACAGCACGGCTAAGGCCACAAGGAGCCCAGTGGCAAGCGACATCTGGAAGACTCAAGTTGCTGAGCATCTATTTCAGCTTCTGCCCACAGTGGGAGCACAGAGTTTGCAGTTGGACTTGAAGGGGCTAAATAAAGGAACAAAATTCAAAACCCATTGATGAAAACAGAATGGTCATGTCACAGGGATAATAAGTATGTTCCAGTCCACTTTCTTAAAGTGTTAGTTTCTAACCTTCCCCAGAAAACAGAGCCAGCTTCATGGTTTTAAGACCAGGGTAATCATATAACACCACATGCTCAGAAGGAACATGCTCTTGGGAATGAATGCTCTGTTGTTGCCATCTTGAAATTCTTGATAAGCTTATCTTGGAGCATGGCTAACACACGTATCCCTCCTAGCACCTTCCTGCCTTTCTACAATGTATTACAGAACATTTGCTGCCCCTGCCCTTAGCACCCAGGTCCTACCCAGCCTCCCCCTCTCCAGTTACTGCTGCCCACTGCCATCCCCAGCAGAAGTCTGGGTGTGAAGAGGGTCAATCAAGAAAGCATGTCCCCTGTTGTCTCAGGGTACAACATGGCAGCAGCTGTCCAGCACCATGATACATTAAGTGGGACATGTGGCAGGATCAAATCTCTCTCCTATTTCTAATCAGGTATCAAGCACGTCCCAGTCAGACATTACAAACTTTTCGCAGGTCACCAATTAAGCAAGAGTTGGAATAGAAAGCTTATAGAAGGACACATACCAGGCTTTACTTCCTCATCCTTACTGGTCATGGCATGTCAGTCCAGTTCAGCGGCTGTACACACAGGTGTGAATACGCCAGCCAGACGATGGACCCCCTGATGCCTGCAAGGATCCATACTCTACTGGCGATTGTCTCCACACTGCATAATGCAACATTAAATGCAACAAAAATCACTGTGACATGTTAAGAGAGAGCCTGTGGAAGAAATTTTAAAAATTGGGGAAAAAAAGCTTTATATTTTAGTACCCTTAGCAGCAATTTCTTCCTGCTATTTGAACTAAAGGAACCACATTTTCATTTTGCACTGGATCCTACAAACTATATAACTCTCCCTGAATTAAAAGGATCCTTTAAATTTCACCAGTACCACACTTTGTCAAACCCAAGGGGAAATTATTTGTCCTCATCTAACTCAATTCCACAGCAGGATTTAACATGGCTGACCCTTATTCATTTTTGAAAATCTTTCCAGATTCCTCCTGGTTATGTCCTGGTTGTGTGAAACCACTCTGGCATAATTGCTTAATGTGGCATTGACCTGAGCTTTAGTTTTAAGCCTTCTTTTTTTTCTATAGACAGGATCCTCCAGGTTGAGCCCATTGACACTCATACTATCAAATACCATTTGTATGTAGATTGATTCTCTGATTTATATATTCATATTTGACCCTTCCATTGAGCTGCTGATTTGACCTTTCTGCATGAATGTCTAATAAGCATCTCAAACTTGTTATGTGCATAAAAGTTCCCTTCCCTCAACCTCAGACCTTCCCTACTGCATATAATAACATCATTATCCACACAGTTGCACAAGCCCAAAACTTGGCCTACTGAGAACTGTTACATAATTATGAGTTGAGACATGTGATTGAAAATGTTCTTAAAATATAATAATGGGAATCTAGGATTATTTGTGATGAACTCTTAAAACTAGTATGGAATAGGAAGATAAGTGCACTTTTCTACTTCAAAAACCCTCAAAATCATGGATGAACAGACACCTAATAGCACATGTTTACTACTGAGTGTACAAAAGAGGATCAAATTTATTTAAACATTATTTATAGAAACAATGTGTATAACAGAGCTGATGAATTTATTAAAAACATTTAAAGCTTCTAATTTTTGAAAACTGTGGGCAAAGCCAAAATGAATATGCTGTAAAACCTGAAAGACAAACATAATTACACTTAAGTTTTGGAAATCACACTGATGCTGTTGAACATTATGTAAAAGTAATTGAACTTTTATTATTTTATTTTATTATTTTTAGAGAGAGAAATAGAGTGAGTGGGGAGGGACAGAGAGAGAGGGAGAGAGAGAGAGATTCTGAAGCAGGCTCCACTCCCAGTGCAGAGCCCAAGGCGGGGCTCAAACCCACGATCCTGAGATCACGACCTCAGCTGAAATCAAGTCAGATGCTTATAAGGCGCCTGGGTGGCTCAGTCTGTTAAGCATCTGCCTTCAACTCAGGTCATGATCCCAGGATCCAGGGATTGAGCCCTGCATTGGACTCCCTACTTGGCGGCGGGGGGGGGGGGGGGTTCTGCTTCTCCCTCTCCCTCTGTCCCTCCTTCGTGCTTGTGTTCTCTCTCTCTCAAATAAATAAATAAAATCTTATAAAAAATTTAAAAAAAAATTTTTTTAAGTCAGATGCTTAACTGACTGAGCCACCCAGGTGCCCTGAACTTACTTAAAATTAATCTTTGGTGAGACTACTCTTTTTCTTTTTTTATAAAAAATCTGAGTCAGAATCCTGTGTTGGTTGAGACAACAAATCAAGAATGTCCAAAGCAAATAGATTTTATGCATATTATGGAAATTAACTAAACATGCAATTATGTAAGCAATAACTTTTTGATTAAATTACTGCTCATGAATTTGCCAAGTCATTATGAATCATTAAATTTTCAATCACTTGTGCGAATCTGTAGTCTCAAGCATTTTTTTCTTTTCATTTTCTAATTTTTTACACTGGTTATAATTGTAGGGACATTATATAAATTCACTACCCATAGCAAGACAAAAAATGAGGCAATGTCTATGGGATAACTGAATCCAAATTAGATCATTTGTTTATCTTACAAATAACACACAGTCCTAGTATTTTCAGCATTAAATATTTTGATCAAGAACCAACAAAATATGCTTGACAATACTTTTATTATCTTGGTCATTTGCTTTTAGCTATGACTTTGCAATAATCAAAATGGTAATTTTACTCAATGACTTAAAAACTCACCGATAGTAGGTTAAGTCAAATTGACTAAGGCCATCATACATAAATTATTCTACCAATCTTTTCAGAGAACCACTTAAATATTTCCAGAAATAAGACATAAAACTGTACAATAAAATGAGTACTATCTTGCAAATCAATAATACCTTGATTTTCAAGTCAATGGTCTCTCCTATGAAATTCAAAATCTATTTAGAAACTCACTATCTATGAAGAAATTTTTGCATGTCTCCCTACCTTTGGGTAAATAATTGTCTTCTGAGATAATTACTCGCACTGACAATTTGAAAAAAAATAAGATGATAGTAATATTAAAAAATTGGCTAGTATCTTCAAATTTTACCATCCACTTTAATTTTATATTATCCAGTACATTCCTTCAACACCTTCCATACACAATTATTATTTTTTTTAAAGATTTTATTTATTTATTCGACAGAGATAGAGACAGCCAGTGAGAGAGGGAACACAAGCAGGGGGAGTGGGAGAGGAAGAAGCAGGCTCATAGCGGAGGAGCCTGATGTGGGGCTCGATCCCAGAACGCCGGGATCACTCCCTGAGCCGAAGGCAGACGCTTAACCGCTGTGCCACCCAGGCACCCCTCCATACACAATTATTATTTACACTTATTCCATCTCAATTTGAGCTAATGGAAGACTCTGGCAGTCAGTGCACTCTTTTCTGAAACCAAAAGCGTAAGTCCAAGGAAGTCTGATGCAAATGAGAATTAAAAATGTCTGGTAAAGGGACACCTGGGTGGCTCAGTCAGTTAAGATTTCTGCTCGGGTCATGATCTCGGGATCATGGGATTGAGGCCCTCATCGGGCTCCACACTCAGCAGGGAGTCTACTTGAGATTCTTTCCCTCTGCCCTCCTCCTACTCTTTCTCTCTTTCTAAAAATAAATAAATAAACTTTTTAAAAAATGTCTGGCAATGATCTCATGAGAAGTGATGATTTTAAAGCTGCTATATATTATTTATTATATTAAAAACACTAAGAGCATAATTATCTGTAGTAGATAATTTTGATTGCATGTCTCAATGCGATTCAACCATCTTACAGTTTTTAATGACTATTGAACACTACATTTCCCTCTCTAACCAGAGTTTCAGACGTGAATTAAGTCCTGCTAATTAGCAGCAATCTTGAGATATTTGGAAGGCAGAAGTGGGGTATTTGTAATTCCTCTGTTGCAAGCCATTCATTCTTAGAGAGACGAAAGTTTCCTATGGCAGCATTCTGATGTCATGTCCACTCCCCAGTTCCTTGTGTCAAGAGATAGTTACAATCATTCTAGCATTTTAATGTGACTATCTAATTTCTGGCCAGAGACTCTGGAAGTCCATACTCAAGCCTTATGAATATGAGAGGTCTTTGCACTATGGCTTAGCTCCAGTGACAGCCTGAAAGCAAGTTATTCCAGATTAGAGTCCTTCAAATAGTTCTTTAAGTACCTAAGTCCTGTATTAAAATAGCTAGAGTAGTTTCTGTTTCTTTTACTGAATTCTACTAATCAAATAATAAAATGTGAGAATGACTGAACTGTGAATGGCTAAAAACATCATATCATACATAATTGAGTGACTTAGGGAGTCACTTCAGTCCAGGCTGAGAATGCAAAAGCTGGCATGTACATGGGAAAATGTCAGTGCTAATTCATGACAATTAAGTATAAAAAAAAAATTCTAGAAAGGGGCATTTCTGAAATTAGGGAATATATGATGCCTATCTAGGTTACTGTGCAGAAAACAATCATCAGCATCACCAAAATAATAATGATAAATGGTTAAAATCTGGAACGTAAAGTCTATATAGTGGGCAAAAAATAATGAAATAAGTGAATTTAGGAATTTAAATCTAGTGTAAATTCTCCTGAAGTTCCCGGATGCAAGGAGAAAATGCATTTCATGGAACACCCACAGCCAAGATCACCTCTCAGGGCAGACGCCAACCCATAATCAAACATCTCTGATAAAAAATGTTTCTCTGGGGGCGCCTGGATGGCACAGCGGTTAAGCGTCTGCCTTCGGCTCAGGGCGTGATCCCGGCGTTCTGGGATGGAGCCCCACATCAGGCTCCTCCGCTATGAGCCTGCTTCTTCCTCTCCCACTCCCCCTGCTTGTGTTCCCTCTCTCGCTGGCTGTCTCTATCTCTGTCAAATAAATAAATAAAATCTTTAAAAAAAAATGTTTCTCTGAGTTTGACAGGCAGGAAAAATTTATATGTTTAGAGGCATTTAATGTGAGCTTCCAATTGATAAGTAATTCTGCCAACACATAACCTAAATTTGGAAGTATTACTTTTAAAAATCTCAGTGGGGGGCACCTGGGTGGCTTGCTGGTTAAGCGTCTGCCTTCAGCTCAGGTCATGATCCCAGGGTCCTGGGATCAAGCCCAACGTCAGGCTTCCTGCTCAGCGGGGAGTCTGCTTCTCCCTCTGCCCTACCCCTCCCCACTGCTAGATATCCCTCACAAATAAATAAATAAATAAATATTTTAAAAAATAAGTAAAAATAAAAAAAATCTCAGCGGGCATTTATAGAATAAATGGAATTTAATGCAAGGGAGATCAACAGGAACAGAAGTCCATTGGGTTGATAACTGCCTTGCTTTGAAGGAAGATAAGTATTGTTCAAGTGGTCAAGCCTTTAACTACATGGAGAAATCTACATCCTGTCTTCCATCAAAATGCTGCCCATCAGCATATATCTCTACTAACCTCTGGCATGCTGCGAGGTGTCATGGAAGTGCTGCTGAATGAATTACAGCCCATTCAGATCACGACTGGCCACCAGGAGGTCCGTAGAGCTAACTGAACAAAAATATATACCGATGGCTAGATTGAAATGTGCTCATGATGATAGTATGTTGACACTTCTTTTTAGCTGTTAGGTTGTGTACTATGGTTGATGACCAACAGGGCATGCACAGTAATTTTTTTGAGTGTTCTCCAAATTGATTAAAAATTGAGGCTGATACATGGGTAGACCTCAAATAAGAAATGTTGGGAGATTAATAGGTATAAGTATAAATGGCTAGAAGAGTAAAGGGGGCTACCTTAGGAGGAGAGGAAGCATGTCAACTAGTAAGGAAATCTACTAATATCAGAACAGCTGCAAATATACATGGAAAGAAACTTATCAGAGATGAAATCTAACCCAAGTTATCTTAGGAATCATCAGTATTAGTTAATGGGCTATGACATTTATGTGGAACTGTGTGTGCCCACATGTGGAAGGTTGTCATGAATCTCTTAGATTTCCTAGGCAAGTCTGAGCCAATTTTCACATAAGCATCATAATGTATATTGTTTCTCCTGATGTGATTGATTTGAATTTCCTAAAGAGAGAGGACTCCACATAGGATGACTTTCTAAGAAAATAGGACATGGGAGAGAGATCAGAGCAATGACAGTAAATCTAAGAGGAATGACCTAAATTGGCAAGCAGTATATAGAACTATGTAGGTGTGAGATTATATTTAACATTTATTTTCTTTAGGATATCCTGACTATTTCAAAATGTTTAAATCTTTATAAATTAAAAAGCAATCAATCATAAGAACAGAAACAAAAATAACTGACTTTAATCAGTAATAGGGTTACCTGGGTGGCCCAGTCAGTTGGGCATCTGCCATCAGCTCAGGTCATGATCTCAGAGTCCCGGATCGAGCCCTGAATCAGGCTCCCTACTCTGCGGGAAGCCTGCTGTTCCCTCCCCCCTCTCCCTGCTTGTGCTCTCTCACTCTCTCTGTCAAATAAATAATTAAAACCTTTTTTAAAAAATCAGTAATAAATATATGATATATACAACAAAAAATCAGAGATTGGTGATCTAGGGGCTGTTAAGTAGATTGAAATATAACCACATCTCTAGAATTCTCACAGTGTTGACTTTTTGTCCTTTGCCAGCAAGATGGCTATTACATCTCTAAGTGTCACAACTATATTCACAGCCAGAAAGTAGGGAAATCCAGCCAGGATGCAAAACCCCTGTTTCCGTGGCTCATTTCTTTCATTAACAAAGAAACTATCTCCCAGAATCGCTCAGCAAAATTTTTATGACTACAGTGTCACAACATGGCTATGTGACCCTCTACAGCAGCAAGAGAGTCTGGAAAAGAAATAATATGACTTGACAATTTATGTGGTAAGACCTAGGCAAGGCTATCTGTTACAACGATGATGCATGTGTTGCTTTTATAAAATTAAAGTTTTAAATACCTCAGACTATTAAAAAGTATAAAATTAATGTAACACATTGTATTTAATAATGTATTGCTAATGTATACTCCTAGATATATACTTAATTTTAAAAAATATTGCACATATATGTGTGTGTGTACATATATATCTCTCTCTATATATATATCTCCATCCTCCAAGCAACTTATCTCCAGAGTCACACTCCTTCATGCCTGTCACAAGTAAACACTCACTTGATGCTTAATTCGTTATTTTAACTGTATGTATTTTAACTGTATGCACACATGTATATGTATGTATACTATATATATAAAAATACAAACAATTGTATATGCATATATCAAGGAAATATAATAAAACAGTAAGATACATTTTCCAGACACCAGATGGCAAAAAAATCCAAATCTGACAATACGCATGGCTGGTGAAGATATGCACAAACAGGAACACTCATGTGCTGCTGTTGCAAGCATAAATGGGTACAAATACTTGAGAGAACTATTTGCCATTATCAGTTAATTGAAGATGTACATAAATCAAATCCTGTGATTCTAGTTCTATGTATAGACACTAGGATAAGTTTCTTATATGAACACTAGGAGGAATGGATAGTAAGAATCTTTACAGCATTATTTGTAATAGAACAATTTGGAAACAATTTTCATTCTTTCAAGTAGAGAATTGATAAATAAGACATACTATTTTCACCACTTTGAAAGTGAACAAACAGCTACTGATATTTATAGATGAATCTCACAAATATAATAGTAAGCAGAAAAGCAATTGTAGAAGTATTTAATAGAATATGCTTTTAAAGTTTAAGTACAGGGAAATTAATATCATGCGTTACTTTCATAGAGAAAAAGGATAGGAAAGGTATTATCTGAACTGTTGGGACATGTTTAAGAGAACCATGATTAGGAAGAAGATGCAGAAAATATATATATATATATATATATTTTTTTTTTTTTTTTCCCCTAGCAGAGATAGTTAGGAAAAGGATATGGGAGATTAGAGGAGAAATATTATCCCTGGGGCATCGCTTGGTTTTTTTCTAATAATCTCCAACACTCATATGTGGACACATTGATATGAACACATATTAAATCCATAATGAAGCCTATATATCAGCAAGGAGAGAAGACACACATACACACACCCGTGCACACACACATACACACACGACCCTGTGACGTTATATTAATTTACTGACTTCATTTAGTCAGAATTATCAGAAATAATCATGGTCCCTGAGAGCAAAAGGAAATGAAGCATATTTTTGTGGTCATTATTAAGTGTAAATTATTTAAAGAAAACTATTTTAAATTTCATTATATTTTACTGCAAATTATTTTGGTTTTTATTTCAGTTATCTACTACTTTGTAACAAATGTCTTCAATCTGTAGAGGTTCAATATGATTTTTTATTTTTGATGATGATTTTGTATTTTTAACCAGATTCAGTTTTCTGATTTTCATCAACATTAAAAAAGCAGTAAATCTCATTTTCCCTGTAATCTAAAAAAAATGGAAAAAAATGGTCTTTTTTAGTTTTAGTTTTTTAGTTTTTACTATTATTTCCATTCAATGCCTGGCCCCATGTTAGAAAACATTCACAATATAAGTTTTCTTCATTTGTGATTTCAAAAATATAAAAGGATGAGCCATCTTGAGAATATGAATTATTCTGAATCATATAATTAATGTTTCATGGAGAAAATATGTTCTTCACATTTTATCCAAATAAGCAAGATGTGCATGGATACAGTCTTATCACATGGGAATTACTCCTCTAGGTTGCCTTTCTTATCAGAAGTGTCTCCTTCTCAGGGCACCTGGCTGGCTCAGTGGGAAGAGTGTGCAGCTCTTTTTTTTTCTTTTGTTTTGTTTTGTTTTGTTTTGTTTTGTTTTGTTTGTTTAGAGCAGATAATTTTTCTCAGGGTTGTGAGTTCAAGCCCCACGTCGGGTGTAGAGATTACTTAAATAAATCTATAAACTTAAAAATGTTGCTTCATTGTTTCATCAGGATCAATCTTGTTACTAGAGGAGATAATCTCTTTGACTTACTTGCTCCTCAATCCACTTTATAAGTAATGGAGAAGCTGGTTATTTTTGCTTAATTTCTTTTCCTTTCTTGAGATTATACATTTAGTAATTAAAAATATAAGTTTCCTTCATGTTCACATCTCACTGATCTATTAACCTGATTGTTAATGTTTGTATTGTATTAATATTTGCCATTCAAAGATACATTTTCCATCTGTTTTCTTTTCCTCAGTTCTAAAAGGAAGATAATAACAGCAATACTATTTAGAAAATTCCATTTATACCACAGAATTAATACCTCTTCTACCAGCACCAGGAAACTATGATGACTAGTAAAATTAGGTTAGAAGGGGTAGGTTGTACTTTAGGGTCTATGTATACTGGGGAAATTAGTAGTCCAAGAGAATCCATGAAAGGACCAAAGATGGGAACAAGAATCACAGTCACAGGTCAGTCAGAAAACAGAGATTGCAATAGTCAAAGACCAGGAAAAGCATGCCAAATTCTCTTAATATCCATGGTTACTTACAAAATGATTGGGCTGCATGCACATGCTAAGACCAACAGCCCCAGCCTCTGTTAGAATGTTATTTCTCCTGAAGGATGTGTGTCTGTAGGATTCACATATCCAGCACAGTATCTGAAATAAACCAGCACTTAATAACCATTTCTTTAATTAACTAGTTAATTTAAGGGTTATACCCAATCTTTGCAATTTATCATGTCTCACCTGGTACCTAGACCACAGAAGATCAATGTCTTTCATATTTCATAGTCTAAAGGACTTTTTAAAAGGTCATATTTGTTTAGATTTTTTTTTAAAAAAAGGTCTTACTTATTTATTTGAGAGAGAGAACATGAGCAGGGGTGGGGAGATGCAGGGAGCCCACCTCGGGGCTGGATCCCAGGACGCTGAGCCCTGGAACACTTAACTGACCAAGCCATCCAGGCGCCCCACACTTGTTTAGGTATTATTAATATTATTGCCCTAATGTTTCAAAGCTCTTCAATTCAGGCCACTTCAGTGTCCAAACAATAGGAGTAACCCCTAAGTCAGATTCCACATCCCTAGTAATTACCAACCTATAGAATTAAACTGTCCCATACCACTTTCCTATGCATGGTGTTCTGTCTGAGTTCAGAGTTTTATGCTAGAAGGGGAGGTGTGCCTGGCAAGACCCAATATTGTCCACATGATGGTAATAATGCAATGAGTATTTAAACTCCAATGTGTTTGCGTGGAAGACAATTTTATACCAAACAAGATTGTTTTGGGTGATTTTAAAAGTATCTGTCAAGGTAAAAACTCAAATTTTAAGAGAAGAACAAAATCTCTCTTAAATATCTTCCTAGCCTTTCAGTTCATCAGAAAACCACATTCTGGTTCCTTCTGAGAATGTCAGCAGCAGTCACTGTGTGTGATGGACTGAATTACCCCTCCTGCATGGGTGACAAAAACGCTTGGCTATTAATAGTAAAGCACAGACTTGTTTTCCACATTGGAGAAAGATTTAAAAAAATTATTATTTATAAGCAAATATTTTTTTATCAGATTGAGATTTATTTTCCAGTTAAATTAAATGTTTATTATCTGTTTTAGTCAATAACTTCTAGAAAGAGTTCTAAAGGTGAAAATCTTTCTCAACTACAACTCTTCCGATATAATCTTCTAAATTAGAATGTCCTCACAAAGGGAAATTCTGATTCTTTGATACACCTTTTTCTTCATTAAAATTTTGGATTACAAAGTGAACAAAAATTACAATCTCCTTTATTTCTACATGTATTCATCATACAAAACTACAAATATTTTCCCCACATGACAGTCAAGCAAATGTGGAAGAATCATGTCTGTGGAAATACAAAACTCAATGGTATGATTATCAAAAGAAGTTTTGGAGACCTAATTTTTTAAATGTAGAAAATTTTGCTCTATGACGGGGGTTGGCAGACTATGGTCCCATGAACCAAATCTGCCCCCACTCCACCTCTACTCCCACTTGGTTTCAATCACCCACCAACTAAAAAGGTGTTTTAAAAAAGTATTTTAAATGATTAATAAGTATCTATACAATATCCTAAAATTGCTTCTTGGCCTATAAAGTCTGTAGTGCTGCTATGTTGCTCTGTGAAAAATTCTGCCCACCTTTGCCCTGCATATGCTGTATGCATCATTAACCTAGTCACTACATGTATAAACATACCTAACCTCAGTCTCTTCTTTCCCAAATGATAACAGGAGAGTTTCACCACCTACTTTTTCAATAATCACAGAACTAGCCTTTGATCTACAATCTCACTTTGACATTTATGAGAGCATAGTAAGAAATTTTCCAACAGTGCAATGATAACAATAGTATATTAAGTTCATAAAGTTCAGTGTATTAATTTCATACATATTCCAATATACTATACTGACAAAATTCGTAAATCAAATAGAACTATCTCCATAAACCTATTTTATAGGTGGAAAGGCAATTAGTCTCAAAGAGGTTAAGTGATTGGCCCAAGGTTATAAGTCTCATAATTAGGAAGGTTCTCCTCCAACACTCTTTTTACATAGATTCATGATGCCTTTTCAAATTAATCTAAACTCTTAACTCATTTAGTTAATTATGCAAGAAAAATAATCATAAACTAGGTATGCATATAATAGTAAAGCCAAAAGATAATGGATATAATGCAATTAGCAGTGTTTTGTTGCAGTTAATGAATAAATCATAGCAATCAGGTCACCTGGTAGACACCTTAGCAAAATGAATAAAAGAGTTAACTATATAGCATGCACTATAGAAGATAAAATAGATTAGTGGATTAATTAAGCAATCTAAAAGTACTGATCTCAACTCTACCAATGAGAATAAAACCTTTAAATCAGCTACTTATTTGCATTAAATCTTTGACAAATTTTAACAATGTAATTTTTGTAACCATCTCTCCAGTTACTAATAACTTCTATGTTAAATTTCAATTTCATTAAGCAAGTCCAAGTCAAATTAACAATTGATTTGTATTTCAATAGTATTTGCCTTACATGATTCCAATGTTGTTATTACAATTATATATCCATAAATTTAGAGAATTTACTTTTACTTTTCAGGGAAAATCTAAAGGTACCTCATTAGTCACAGAGAAAGACATCATGTGGAGTGAAAATGGGGTATTAAAGCTCATTGTTGTGAAATGCAAGGGACAATTAAAATACAAATTACATATATTTTTTGGAGTGCTGTTTTAAGATTGAATTAAGGCACAACACCATACTTAATTTTTTTTAAAGATTTTATTTTATGCTTATGTTTTACACAGGATGATAGGCCTGTAAAGGCCCTATGTGAATTCTTGATCTTACTTGGCCCTTATATCAGAGGACTTGAAAATGGTTTTGAATATTGTTTTTTAGAATTTAGTTATAATTTCAGAGTCTAAAATATCTGATTTTTTTTCCAATTATCTCTGGAAATGAACAACTTGGTAGAAAATATAATTACTAGATCACTAACATGTTCTTCAATACTAGGTAAGTGATACAACAATTACTTTCTTCTACTTATTTTGGAAGTCAGGCCCTGCAGTTTTTTCCTTTATTTTTGAATTTTTTAAAAAAATCCCCATGCCTTCCTAATTGGTTAATAATTTCTGTTTCAGGTACTTCATAAGTATCTCTTTGGTTATAGCTTTTTCAAGTTTTTCTGTTGGATAGTAATCATCTTAATCTAATTTTAAAGTCCCTTTTCTTTTTCTGCATTCTAGAACAGCATTTTAAGATTATCCTTCACATTGCTGATTACATTTTCTTCACTGTCATTTGTTCTTTACATAAAATGCATTTTTTTTAAAGATTTTATTTATTTATTAGACAGAGATAGAGACAGCCAGTGAGAGAGGGAACACAAGCAGGGGTAGTGGGAGAGGAAGAAGCAAGCTCATAGCGGAGGAGCCTGACGTGGGGCTCGATCCCATAATGCCGGGATCACGCCCTGAGCCGAAGGCAGACGCCCAACTGCTGTTCCACCCAGGCGCCCCCATAAAATGTATTTTTAACTTTCTATCAGATTTCTATTTTTTTGTACAATTGTATTTTGTCTCTTCCAGTTCCATTTTCATCAGTAGCCTTTTCATGACATTTCGTTAACAAAAAGCAGAAGCCTTGAAATAAGGTTTCCATGTTTATTCTTCCAAAACACTAATGTCCTCTCAACTTGGAATAAGCTGGTGAACAATCTTACTGTGAGATCCATAAGAATTCCTTTTTCTTTTTTCTCTTTAACTATTTTGAGCAGGGAACACTATAAGCAGATCCAGTGTTGACCTAAAATTCTCCTTGTCCTTCTCTGATGGCCCACTTTCTCCTTGAATCTTTCTTTTAGGTCTTGAGATGGAAGGCAAGTTAATATCAACAGCCCCAAGTCAGCTTTCTGTAGTCTCCAGCATTAGTTATATGATTCAGCAGGAAGTAAAAGGACCACATTTCTGATTCTGCTTCTTCACATAAAGAGTGAATTAGGGCTTCTAATTTAAAGTGGTATATAGTTCACCCATTGCCCAAAGCACCATATAAAAATTTGTAACTTCCATACCATAAAATTTTCAATATTTTTTTCTCTGTCTCTTGTTATTACTGAATTCATATCCCAGTTTTTCGGTGTGCTACCACCTCCCTATTATCTGACTGGAAATGTTTAGAATCACATGGAGTTGAGAGACTTACGTCAGTATGGGAAAAGGGTGGAGTCAGGGGAATGGGTGCTATCCAACTCCGGCCCTCCAAGACTATGTCCGATGCTTCATGAACAACTTAGACTTTAAATTTAAATCTAAGCACTCAAGCTCACAAACAGTTCAATGGTGTCATCGTTTGCATGGAATAGAAAACAATATATAGAGGCACCTGGGTGGCTCAGTCAGTTAAGCCTCTGCCTTCCGCTCAGGTCATGATCCCAGGGTCCTGGGATTAAGCCCCACGTTGGGCTCCCTGCTCAGCAGGAGCCTGCTTCTCCCTCTCCTCCCCATTTGTGCTCTCTCTCACTATCTCTGTCACTATCTGTCTCTCTCAAATAAATAAATAAAATCTTTTTTAAAAAAGAAAGCAATATACAGCCTTCACTTTCACTTGTTTGGTGGGTAAAAATAATAGCATCTTTAGCAAAATTCACTAAGATATCTTAAATTACTGATTTCCCTAGAAGGTGATACGGCATAGTCTTAGGCCTTTTTTTTTTGGTATCTGTCAATGGAAGCAACCCAAACTAATAGACTCATAAACATTTCCTTGTTTGGAATGACTAAGAAAGGTGAAGCAATACATCAAAAGTTTCTCACAAAACTTGTGCCATAGTGGAGATGATGAGCCCAAGAAGAATATGCCAACTTGTACAAGAAGGATTCTGCCACCAGGTGCATTTGGAAAGACCCATAGCAAAGCGGATCAAAGTAAGTATACAAGAGTCTGGATGCCTGTACTCAATACTGATCCTGCCGTTTAGCATCTGTAAGGCTTGGGGCATTTAGTCTAATCTCTTTTTGAGAATCAAAGGCTAAGTACAAAGTACTTAGAACAGTGCTTCCTAGGTAGTAAGCATTCAACAAAATATCTTCCCTTAAACAAAGGAATTGAAGATGCCCAGCAGGTTCTAACTTAAGAAATTGAAAGGATGTCATTTCATTGGCCAGGATGTACAAGACTTCTTAGGTATTATCTCAGTTTAAGTTGTCCGAATACAACTTTATTATGAAATAACAATAGGCTGAAATATGTCTAAATATGCCAAATTTGTGATGAATCAAACCTGTGAAAGGTATGGTAGTCGAAGCATGATATTCAGCAAATTGTCCAATATTTGCCGAATATTTATTTGTTTCTGAACTAGGTGGGGTGGAGCTGCCACAGTCATAATTTGTTTTGAGTCTTTGTTCCCCGTCAACTGAAAAACCACTGAATAATTCATATATATGAGGTAGAAATAAACTGTCAAATTACAGTCTCAACCCTACTTTTTTTTTTTTTTTTTTTTTTTTAAAGATTTTATTTATTTATGTGACAGAGAGACAGCCAGCGAGAGAGGGAACACAGCAGGGGGAGTGGGAAAGGAAGAAGCAGGCTCACAACGGAGGAGCCTGATGTGGGACTCGATCCCGGTACACCGGGATCACGCCCTGAGCCGAAGGCAGACGCTTTAACGACTGCGCTACCCAGGCGCCCCTCAACCCTACTTTATTGATTACATCTGCCACCTTAAAGAGTTGTTTCTTCAAAGTACTTCTTAACATAATTATACTTCCAAAATATGCTAACAAATCCAAACAGTTCATAAACCTCAAACCTCTTTAATCGTGCCCAAAAAGCCTTTGGGGTACCCTAAATACCCTGAGCAAGTGTTGTTTACATTTTTGAGATATAAGGATGATTATCATTTAAAACATGTATTTCTTTTCTTCTCTTTTCTTTTCTTTTATAATGCCAAAGTCTGAGGATTTTATCCTGTCATCTCTCTAACATTAACAGTGTAAAGAACTTTCTGGATTGAATATGGTAACCACTACCCCCATGTGGTTACTAAGTAAGCGAAATACAGCAACTGAGGATCTTTATTTAAGTTTTATTATATAACTACATGGCTAGTAGGTACTATATTGGACAATACAGTTCTAGACCATTCTTCACTCACTCAGAAGGGTCTTATCTATTCTTAAGGTTATACATAACCACTGGCTCTTTTCCAACTGGCCATCTGAAGTCTTCTCTTGATTATCCAAGAGCTCCAGTTAAATCATTAGCAAGTGCTAATGATTATGTTATTTTCCATATTTACTCTTTTCTTCCTTTAGCATTTCCTATATTAGTGTATAGCAGACTCATTTGTTAATTATTTTATTTTGGTTCTACATTTTAAATACCTCTTAAATCTGTTAGTTCCCTTACCTCTCATTGCCACCTCTCTAATTTAGGCTCTCCTAGTCTCTTTCCTGGAATTTTTTCCACAGGAAAATTTTTCATTGCTTAATATCTTAGGTCTCTTGATGGGATCTTGAAATGCTACAATGAAGATTCAGCAAAACTTAACTTTTTTTTTTTTTAAGGCATCACATCTGTGCTTTTCTTCCTTTGTTGTTCCCATTGTACTTTTTCCAGATCTCTATTATCATATATAATCTCTTCATCTATACATCCCACAGTTCTAGTTTTTTACACTATATTGCGATCTCCTTGAGAACAGAATCTAGGAAAATCATATATCAAAATGGTGCTGTCATATAACAGGTTTTAAATCACTAGTTGAAGGAATAAATATGTCTCCATTTAAAAAGTATTATTTAAATTATCAACATTTTAACTCAAAGAAATGTATCACAGTGGAGAAATGCCAAGCAATAAATGTTTAGAACCAGTGTGAGTCATACATACAGAAAAAGTTACATTTTAACACTCTAGGAAGATAATCTAGAATTAGAGAGTCCTAGAAGAAGGAAGAAAAACATTCCAGGTAAAGAAAAATTGTATGCCTAAGTGTATGAAGTATATTCTTTGGTTTTATATTGAGCAATCAAAATGTTGTAATTATTTGTCAACACTTATTTTTAGACATAAGAAAATTATTTTAATGTAATGTTGCTTATTTTTATCATCCTTTGAGTAATCTGAGCATACCTACGAAGACACCAAAAAGATTGCAGGACTGTAGGTAAACTTTCTGTAAGAGATTAACTCTTTATGTCTTAATCATAACACTCATGACTCTGTCAAGGAATGAGATCTAAGAAGTAGGTGCTGACTGAAAGCTCTGGGCAATGTGGAGGTTCAGAAACTGAGGATGAGCTTCATTGTGAGAGACAGGGATAGGAAAGAGAAATGTAAGGAAGTGTTACAAATACAAAAGTAGTACATATTTGGGTGTGGATCTTGAAAGTTAGTAAGAAAATAGCTAAATGGGCATCTTGGACATGTCTTTGGAAATATTATTTTTTAAAGATTTTATTTATTTATTTGAGAGAGAGAGCATGAGCAGGGGAGAGGGGCAGACGGAGAGGGAAAAGCAGACTCCCAGCTGAATGGGGCACCCGAGGCAGGGCTCAACCCCAGGACTCTGGGATCATGACCTGAGCCGAAAGCAGCTGCTTAACTGACTGAGTCACCCAGGTGCCCTTGGAAAAATGTGAGAAACATAAGAAAGCCATAAAGATATTCTAGGAGCACCTGGGTGGTTCAATGGTTTAAGCGTCGGACCCTTGATTTCAGCTCAGGTCATGATCTCAAGATTGTGGGATCGAGCCCTTCCTTGGGTTCTGTGCTCAGCACTGAGCACATCCCTCTCCCTCTGCCCCTCCTCCTGCTTGCACTCTCTCTCTCTCTCTCAAATAAATAAATAAAATTTTTAAAAAAGATATTCTAATATACATTTGGCCAAGTAATTATACCTCCCATATAGTAATCCTAAATCCAAAAAAAAAAACCAGTATAGATAAAATCTGATGTCGATAAAAATATTTGCTATTCCATTATTCACAGTAGGAAACAATTACAAATATCCAACATTTCTAACATAACAGTAGGTAGTTAATCTATAATAAATGTCCTATGATTGTAAGTATATTTTAGTGTTTCTAGAAAACTAATTTCCAATTATTAACTTTTTCTGTCTCCTACTAGTACACTCAAGTATAATAAAGATTTAATAAATGCTTTTTGATGTCATAAAAATGTTTCTATGATGAAGGCAAATAAAATGCCCTTACAAAATTTAATCATATATTTAATAGGACCACATTTATATAAAACTTCACCACAAAAATATACATCAAAATAATTTGAAATAAATACACCAACACATGGTTTTTGTCATTGGGTAACTGGAATGCATTTGGGTTTTGATTTTTCTTCTATTTTTTTATTAGTTCTGAAAGGTTCTGTAATGAACAGAAGTCAATGTATCTTAAAAGTATAAAGTACAGTCAAATTGTTATTATGTACTAGGAGAAACCTAACCAGTGCCATAATTTTGCCTGTAATCTAATCTTCAAAAGAATTTGTAAGGCTTAAATTTTCACCAATACAAAGAGAAGATAAATTTTCAGATGCCTTAAAACTTCTTTGAGTTCAGATGTAAATTTCTTGAAAGTTTTTCCCCCCCAAGTGTTTGACTCAGGCTACTCTATGCAGTATATGACTTCAAAATGATTTAAGATCACTTGCCAGAAATAGCAAAGGACCTTCCATAAAACTCTTAAAACCCATATATCAAAAAGAATGTGAAAGAGTATTTTAAGCTTTTACAATGCTGCCTCTGCATTTCAAGGTGCAGGTCCAAGTATCCTCCCATCTTCACTGATGTGCAAGAAGATAAAAGGAATCAAAGTATTAACAGGGGACAAAGTATTCAAAAATTGCCCTTTATTCCTCTCCTTCCTTCTATTCTTACTTTTCCTGGTCTGGTCTTTGTTTTTTCTACCTACAATATACACATTTTTTTACTCAAAGCGTTGGGGCGTACACAGATTTAGGTGATCCCCAATAAACCACACCTTTGTTTAGCTCCCTCTCCTTGAATAAGGGCAGAACCTATGAACTGCTTCTCACCAATGGGTCATGGCAAAAATGGAGGAATTTGCAGATGTAATCAAAGCACTTAGTCAGTTGACTTTGGTTAATCAAGAAAGATTGCCAGTGGATGGCCCAACCAATCAGGTGATCCTTTTGAAAGAGGGCCCAGTTGTTACCTCTAGTTAGGAGAATCAGCATAACAGAAGCATGCTGTTTTCATTTCTGTCTTTAAAGAAGCCAGAATTCTATAAGGAGATGAATTCTCTACAGATGAATTCTGCCAACCACCTGAGGGGGCTTAGAAGCAAGTCCTTCCCCAGACAACCCTCCCGATGAGGCTGGAACCCAGCCAATACCTTGATTTCAACCTTGTGAGCTTTTGAGCAGAGAACTCAGCTTAGACAGCCCAGACTTCTGACCTACAGAAAGTATGAGATAAGAAATGAGTATTGTCTCAAGCTACTAAGTTCGGTGATTTGTTGTACGGCACAGAAAATTATCATATTGATGACCTGGTTTTATGAATATCATTGAAGTAACGTTTTAAAAGCTATACTAGTATTTTCATTCCACAAATATAAAGGCATTCTGAACATATGCAATACATTTAAGCCTTGCAACAATCCTAGAGGAGCATTAGTATTTTTGTTGTTTACCTTCTTATTTGAGAAAACTGACATTCACTGAGTTCAGACATAGCTCCAGAGGTAGTAGCTGATACAGGATTAAGACCCAGGTCTGTCTTATTTTAAAGCTTATCTCTTGCTTATTGCCCTTCACTGATGTTCACTCAATGATTGGTATAGGTGATACAATGCTCGTGTGTCGGCAGATAGAATTAATTACATGGTTATCTGGCATAAGCGTGTTTATTTTGCTTTGTCTTTTGTTTTTGCATTTTAATACCTTTTGGGGGGAAAAATTCCAGCTGCATTTAGATTAAGAGAAAATAAACTCATAATGGCAAAGTGTTACAGATCTAAATGTTTTGGGGACAGAATAAGACAAATAATGTTGCAGGTCTACTTTATCCAGCAAGGACGTTTGCATTCAAGCTGTCAGTGTGCCTTTCAGAAACTGAATTGCTAAGAATAGTGCAGAACTGGGGCACTGCTTAGAATACAGTGCAGGAGAAATAGTCCATTAGTTATCACAAGTGAAATCACTATTCCTAATGATAAGAAGAGATCAGTTGGGATGACCCAAATAAGTTCTCTGAAAAAAGGTCTATGCCTTCGCTGTGCCACTGTGATTAATGGTTCTTGCTTTATTCCAGCGTAGCGCTCTCTTTAAAGAGATGAAAGGGAGGCACGTTAGGATTATGTAAGGTAAAAAATTGAATGCAGTTTGTTTTTCATCAGTTTTTAGAGCTTGCAAATCACTATTCAAGTCGCATAACTCTTAGAAAAAAAGAAAACTGGAATATCGGTGTGTTATGACAGAGTAATATATCCTGAACACATTGTGATTCATCCTGTGGAAATCATCACAGAAGAAAAGGAACTGAATTGAGGTAGAGACATTGTTACTAACCGGAGGCAAAGAAATACATATTTTTGGTCTTGGTTCTCTTTAGTCAAAATGTGCCAGGAAAAAGTAATGACAAAGTTGGAATTATTAACTGTTTTTCCTACCTTCTAAGAAGTTAGTTTGGTTCAAATAAGACTGCAAGTTAAATATTTTAAGTAGTATACAACAGTATATAAATGTAAGGAATTATTGTTATCAAATTAGACATTCAGCATACCGTTTTCTTCTCCCAAATAGATTAAAAATTTTTTAAATCACTCATTGCCTTTTATTAGAATTGTAACCATAGATTTTGTTTTTGATAGCTCTCTAGAGCATTTCATGGATGAAGTCTCCTCTGGAATCTCCAGTTTATTAAACACTTAAAATCCATAAAAGTACCATTTCCTTCATCACCGAAAGTTGCTTGTGTGATAATTAAGTGTATGTGGTTTTTATTTCCACCTAGAAATTATAGAAAACTGAAGTATTGAAAATTTTATGTTATGAAGGTACAATAAAATAAAAAGTGACCAATGCTGCTAAGGTCGTGATTCATGGAGAACTAAAGAAAGAAAAGTGGTAATGCTCTAAAAGTGGGCATGGCCCTCATAAGATGAAGGGGAATTAGCAATAGCAGGTAATAAAAAGTTCCAAGGAGAGAAACTTACCTGCTTTCACATCGTTCCCTTAACTGTGAGATCTACTCAAATTTACTATTGCTTGTAGTCCACATTACATTCTCAAAAAAAGACATAGACAAACTACTGTGTCCCCATTATTAAAATAAACAGGCATAAAAATAGAATCAATGCTATATCCAGGCAGTAGCAAAAGTTTCATTTTCTCCAAATATAAATGACATTCCTTTCCCTTTCATTTTGTCAGTACATCAGATCATCCAACATCTCCAATCCATTTTTTAATTTACTGGAAAGGATTAATGAGCATTTTTTTTTACCTGACCCATGACATGTTGTTCCTGACTAACTCCATCTGTCTCTCCATTCATCTTTTGTAACCTTTGTGTTTTTGTTCTGTTGATTTCATAGTTTACTTCACACAAAACAAATCTTTTACTTTTTTCCAAGCCCAACGTTCCATCTTTCTTCATCAAAATACAGTACTTCAATTTCTACTTTACTGAGAGTAAGAACATCAAGCAAGAACTATCCAATTTACCATCTTCTCTACCTTTAATCTACCTCTTTCAACTCATCAGCTCCCACAGTATTCCAGTCACGTCCTTGTTACTTTTCAGGCCTAGTATTTCCTCTCTTGACCTCACTCCTTCAATGATCTTTCCAACATCTTCAGCCTCGCCTCCTCCCTCAGCTCTTTTACTGCTACATAGTTAGGTTTGCCTCACCTCTATCAAAGGAAGAAAATCCTAAAGCTTCTGGTTTAAAGCAGCATCTGAGTAAGTTCTCGATCTCTTCTCTTTTACAAAAAATAGAAATAGAAAAACCCAACAACTTTGGGGCGCCTGGGTGGCACAGTGGTTAAGCGTCTGCCTTCGGCTCAGGGCGTGATCCCGGCATTATGGGATCGAGCCCCACATCAGGCTCTTCCGCTATGAGCCTGCTTCTTCCTCTCCCACTCCCCCTGCTTGTGTTCCCTCTCTCGCTGGCTGTCTCTATCTCTGTCGAATAAAAAAAAAAAAATCTTAAAAAAAAAAAGAAAAAAGAAAAACCCAACAACTTTGAAATTAAGTCTGATAGTCAACCAATTTCTCAAATATAGAAATATTTTCACTGATCATGTGATATATAAAGCTTAATCAAACCTCAGCTTTGATGGCAGATGTATGCTTCACCCCCCAAAAGAGAAAAATTCTCCTGATTTGCAAGAAGATGGAGAGATGCTATATGCCTCTTCCATCCCCCTGTCTATACTTAGGAGGGAAAGAGAATATTTGCTAGATGTGGCAAGAAACCTTGTGACAGTGTATTTTTGATATTTTAGTGTATGTGACTGTGTGTATTTGTATTTTCTGGATATTTGCTCAGAATGACAGAAAATGAAAAGTAATGTTAAAAGGAAAGATCCATCCCTACATATAGTGATTGTCTGATAGATAATGGAATTGGGTCATGAACCTTTCTGACATTTGAAAATCTGATTTTCTACCAACACATAAGTGCGCATCAAAAAGGACCAAGAACAAAGTACAAGCCATAATTAAATTCCCAACGTATCACATCTATCATGCCTTTTCCCTATTGTCAAATCCTTTAATTCAGTATTTAATATGCTTTGGCCATGGACCTCTTTGAGGACTGCCTGTAAGGCCTTTGGTAATATCACTCCCCTAATATTAGGTTTCCTTTCTCCCGACATCCATACTGTCCTCTATTTTACCTCTAACAATATGACAAGCCAACAGTATGTCAAACATCTTTAGCACAGCACCTTGCAAATAGTAGTTTGTGAATATATGTAAGTTCTATCCATTTCTACTGGTTCTTGCTGGTCTTACGGTGTTTACCTATTGGATGATTTTTATGACTGATACTAAACTACCTTGAATGCCAAGTGCCTTCCCTAAGCCCATTTAAAACTTACTGCTTCTGAATAAGTGAGCATGACCCTCTCTATCTCTCTAGCATGGTTCATACTCTCCATTCTCCATACTATAAGATATATTTTATATTGCTAAATACAAGTACTGGAGAAGTCTGCCTCAACATGATACCAATGAGGATAATAGTTGACTTTCTTAATCAATAGTCCAAATATAAGGAATCTTTCAGAGTTGCTCAAATATTCAGTTGCTCAAAATATTTGCAGTCACCCAAGGTTTTTCTTCTTTTCCCTTTACTATAAGAGCTTTTACACTATACAAGCTTTACTCTTAAAATAAGAGCTTTTTATCCTTTCACTGAGTATTCTTATTTTAACAAGATGCCTACAACAGTTTCAGGAGATAAACAGAGCAAAGAGATTGCCTATCCTTGTTTTTATTATTTTATTTGTTAAGTGCGAGGAAGCCACTAGCGGATCCCCTGAAGTCCCCTGGCATTTTATTGGCCACAGCTAAATCCCATAGTCATGATTAAATCTATTTACAGCAAAGGAAATGAGATCCCCTGATTTGATTAAAATAACTAAGACCCATATGCTTTAGGCTTTAGTATGAATTAATCTCTGTTGGGTGAGGGTGCACACTGGAACAGACTTGGGAAACTGTTAAGAAGGAGACAGCGTGGAGGGAAGTAGATGTTGAGGTGGCCACCAGCACAGTCTCACTCCTCTTTCCCTCAGTCAAAATGAAATCTCAAATACATACACATGACTTTATAAAAACTTACCTGTTTGTGATGGAGATCTCAAGTCTCCTCAAAACTCTGAAAAAGAAATATTCTGTGCTCTTCATATGATGCCTAAGGTATATCATGTTGTATTTTTAGTTGTAACTTCCTATGTGCATACTATCTGTAAAAGTGGTATTAAGCTCTCTGAACACAAGACGATCTTATTTTTCTTACTACTTCTCTTCTAACCTAAGATAATACTCCACACAGGAAAATGACACAATGACTACACTAACTGACTTTCACAAGTATTATATTTACATTTATTTTATGATTTTTTAAAAAATTCTTACTTCTGCTATATTGTGAAAATTTAGAAAGAGCTTAAACCAGAGGCAAAATGGATACCTGAAACTATCTAAAATTCACATGTACGCTGAAGGATCTATTTATTTCCCAGGAAATTTTAGATGTGGGGAGGCCAAAGAAGTATACAAGGAGAAACATTTATTCACACAATATATAGCTATGCAATATAGTCACCAATCAGTTAATACAACTATGTGTTGTAAGATTTATCAAACAATATTATTTAATAATTATAGAAGCCACTTCTTCAATAAACTTTAAAACACAATTGACAGCAATGTTTCTCTGTGATGTTTTCAGGGCAGCAGCCAAGGTATAGAACCATCTCAGTACAGAATGACCTGTTTAGGTGATCTTCCAAGGCCACATCTTGCAAAGATATCTCTTCTTTCACAACTTAGAAATTAGCAAGACTATTTCCACTCGTGTTTAGTTAGGAAATATATTCCCCAAGGTACTCAGGATAAATTAAACAACCAAATCAAAGGTAAATTCTTACACTACAAATGATAAATGTGGTCTTAGGTAATGTATATGACAAAGCCTGATTATGTGAGTAAATTCCATTCCTTTTTGACATAATTCTGTCTGAAACAGAGATAGACGATGAGAGAAAGAGAGAGGGAGAGATGCACATGTTTGGTTTTTTTTTTTAAGATATGCATGTTTTTAAATTGCAAAGTTAAAATATTTTATGAAATATGAGGAGATGGAGGGTCAAGATAAACATGAAGGTCTGAAGTTAGCAGTGGACAAGAGAATAAACAGTATACAGGGGAAACATAATATGAAGTAGAAAAATAATGTTGAAAACCAAATGATGCCTTAGAGCCGTGGTCACCAAATATATTTAGATATTACCCCTTATAGCAAATAAAAACTTTACAATTCTCCATACACAACATAAATTAAAGAAGAAATACTAAGATTGTTGTTAAGATATGATCCTGGAATTTGTATATTTGTCTGCCCACTTACTTCTCTCATTTGTGGAAGTAGCTCCTGAAAAAATCCTGAGGATCTCCTGACCTTTAAATAGCAGAGTTTGAAAAATTTGTAAACTTCAGTGAAACAGGAAGACTCCTGAGGTAAAATAAACTTAGTTATAAAAAATAATAAAGGCAGTTTGGGCAGAAGGATAAATCACAAAAAACTACTAGATTTGTAAGAGCACAAAAACATTATTAGCAAAAATGAAATGCAAATTCAATAAATATTTCCTGATTACTGTTTAGTATATTAATAAAACAGTGATATTGAAACAATTTTCTTTCATATAAATAAATTTACACAAACGTAGCCAGGCAAAAGAATACAACCCAGGAGAATAAACCGTAATATAATTTTACCTAAGTATCAACCAGAATCCCTGAAAGTTTTCTCATTAACTATAAAGAACTAATGTTGTTCAATCCTGAAGAGGAACTTAGAAGTGTGAGTTTCCCAACTTAAAAAGAGGAAATGACATTTATTCACACTTTGATGTTATTTTTGTGGAAGACAAAATAATTAAATGGTTACCTCCATGTACTTTCTAGCTCTCTAATAGATTTTCTATGCCAGTAAACATAAAAATGTGAAAATGAAAATATTCATGTGCATCAACAATAAAGCTGCTATTGATAATACATGGTTTAGATTTATGTTCAAGCTAGCATTAGAGAAAATATGTACAAAAATACACAGACCAGATTAGAAATAAATATTGGGTTCAGCAATGTGCAAAAATTACAATGACAAAAGGTTACCGAGCTATTATTCTCTGGAGGTGAATTAGGAATTAAGAATGAAAAAAAATACTGAAAAGGCAAGAGGAATAACAGTCAAAGGAGAAATCAGAAAAGTATTCAAAAGTGGCCAGGAATTACCCATAAACCTAGGTTGAAAGGACAAATTAAAGTATTTATCCTTAAATAGCTAATTTTCTCGGGAAGAATAAAGCTCTTACTTGCTTGGGTTAAATTGGCTTCCCGGTCATGAGTCCTCATCTTGGAAATGAGTGCAACCACCTTTGGAATAGAACTAAGCGCAGAATGGTAATTCTACAGAGCAGGGGAATTTGAAACTGTGTGTGAGTTGAAAAGCTTATGAGTAAAGGTACATTTATCTGCCAAGATCTCAGTGTTGTGTTAAATCCCTAACATTCAGCGCTGGAGATCTCTGGAGACTATTGTAGACTTTAATCAAAAGAACATTTTGCAGTTTAGCTTAAAAGGTCAAACTTGCTAACTTATCCTTATGCGATGGTAGTTTAGTAATGGTCTAGTAACTTGGCTTGTAGATTGTCATGACCCAGATCGTTTTGTGGCAATAGGAAATTGATGTGAATACTTTCAGCCTTTCTCAACCATTAAAAAGAGCATTAGCCAGGCTTTTGTGTCAAGCAGAGTAGAACCACTCACAGAAAGAAAATCTAAGAAGTTGCAAAGAGAACAGAGCCAAGAGTATGAAAGCTTTTTTCTTTTTTGCACACATTGGTAGGTAGCATAAAAATATAAACATCAGGCTGCTTCATGAAGCATGAAAAAAAAGGTTATGAACAAAACGCAGAAGGTCCTCGGGGTGCATTTGGCTCCTGTGAGTGTCTGTATCCATATTAGTCCTCAATAGTTTCTCCAAGATGGAAAGAAAAGGAAAACTCATCTCTCAGACCTGTACGAACTGCATTTCTAAAATGAGCATATCATAGGTGCTTAGAGGCAGGAATGGATTTTTATGAGTTGTCCAGTTACACAAATAATTAATGGAAATTTTGGTACCACAAACCAAGGGAAAAGATCTACTCCTTTAAAGAATAATGTTCTCAGAAATTGAGGTGAGAAAGGAGAAGTCATGGGTCAGACACTCTTGGATACACTGTATATATGAAGATAACAAGCACAACCTCTAAATTATCTCTAGAACTCAGATTGACTAACTTAATTATCTGGATGGATAGCACAAATAAATGGGTCAGTACGAAAACCATTATATAAGCGGAACCTTGCTGGATTCAGTTTAATTCTTTGCAGTACTACATGTAAAAGCAATGGATTTTAATTTTTTTTTTAGCTTTTAGTAATAGCAGCTACATTACTTTTATTTGCTTTAAATAAACGTCTAGAATATACAGATGGATAAAGTCTTCAGATAAACACACTGTGGTAGTGTTAAAGCTATATCCACAAATGCTTGATACTTCTCCCCTCAAGAGGTAAAACTTAATTCCCCCTACTCAAGTGTAGACTGGTTTTTATGACTCATTTCCGGAGAATAAAATGTGAGAGAAGTGATAGGTTGCCTCTTCTGAATTAGATCCTAAAAAGACTGCAGCTTTGCACTTTGAATTTTCTTTTTCTCTTACTTTCTCTCTCTCTCCTCCTTTCCCCCCCTTTTCAACTTTCTCTTGAATTACTTGCCCTGGGAGAAGCTTGCTGCCATCTTGTAGGGATACTCTGGGAGTATAGGAAGAGGCACACATGGCAAAGAACTGAGGCTTGTCAGGATTCACATACATGGGAAGCAGGTCCTTCCCCAGTCAAGCCCTGAAAAGACTAGCTCTGGTCGATAGCTTGACGGCAAGCCCATGGGAGACCATGAGCAAGGACTTCCCACCTAAGCTGATCTTTGATTCCTGATTCATGGAAACTGTGCTATAGTAAACATTTGATATGAGGTAACTTATTACGTGAGAAAGGGTAACTTACACCAAAATGTACATTAAAATGAATGCTGGATATACATACATATTTATTAATTTCCACAGACCACATCTATGCAAATAAACAGAAAATATATTCAAGGAATATGATCAAGTATTCTTCATTTTCACATCAAGCCCGGGAAGTATTTGCTGGATTTTAGTCCAGGCTACTGAGAGAGGTCTTTGGACTAGAACGGGCTGTTTTACTTTGCTGGACACTGACAGCTAACCTAGTCTGTCCCACTCAACAATCTGGCCAGGAAGACAGAAGAATACTGAGAGCAGCCTGGGAAGATTTCTTCCTTCCTCTCTCCCTCCTTCCCTCCCTCAGTCCTTTCCTTCCTCCTCCCTCCTTTCCTCCCTTCCTTCCTTCATTTCTTTCTTTCCATAAGGTAGTGGACTTGTCCCATAATGAAAATGACTCTATAGCATCTTGGAGAGCATACGTCTGTTCTCTCTGTGATAAAAACAGGGCACTTATGATTGAATGGCAATAAGTCAAGTGTGTCATTGAAGCAATACAAACAAAAGAAGCATGTTGTTAAGATAATAACCATTTACAACATCCATGTATAACATTGAGTTTCAAAAGTATATTAAATATTAGATAATCCTTTTAATATCTTAATCTATCTAACTTTATCCATCTCTCTCAATCTAGTAAATATTTGGAATTCTGTGTTTTATAATAACTCAAGCACATACTAGGCTTTTGGTGCCAGCTATCTCATTGAATCAATACAAAAACCTCTAGGAGATAGGAGTTACTAAATCCTTTTTTTAAGATGAAGCTAAGACTCCAAAAAGAGGCCAATGGTACACACGATCGAGGGGTCAGACTGTGATTGCATTTCTAGCCTGTCTGTCCAGAATATATATTCGTTGCAAGATTCTAAACTGCCCAACACATAGAATAGGGGAAAAGTGCAGAAAGTGGAATTTCAAAATATGCATTCTATTTGTTACTTATCTCTTAGGTAGAGTGATGGTTTCAAGAAAATCACTGAGCAGGTTTAGACCTCAACTATTCCCCCTATGTATTTGTTGTACATGTTTTTATTTTGAGGAATACCAGGAAAATTAAACCCATCAATTCCAACATTGTCCGATCAGGTTTTATCAGCTAATGAATCTAAAAGAAGTCACAGGAAATCAATTGTTCACACCTCTCTATATAAAGCCCTATGTGAGGAGTTCCTTTCAGAATTTAGAGCAAAAAAAATGCTGCTTGTAAGGTGAACATAAAAACATAGCTATATTTTATAAAATAAAACCATAAAATGGTGAAAAGCTTCAGCTGTGATAATGTTTAGAAAGTAATGTGATACAATCACGTGTTCACCCCCTCTTACAACTTCATAATTGCCTTTGTCTCTTTTTTGTCTCGATTCATTGCTTTGTTTAATGTGTTTTACAAAATTTGTTTTATACAATTTGTATTTATGTGTAAATATATACAGTTTATATATATATGGTGTATATATATAGATATATATAGATATATATATAGTTATGATGTTTGCTATCTCAGTTAATATATGCTTAATATATAGTACCTGAAATCCTTTGTGAAATCATGTGGGAATATAAGTAAATTGTCCCCTTCCTTTTCTTAAATTATATAAACAACAGAACTGCAAAGACACTCACCTGAACTGTTTAACAATAGTGCTAAACAATAATTAAGTCAACTAATTAATTACACTAGGAGAATCATGAGAAGTCAATGAGATTGGTTGCTTTTAAATATAAAACTTAATACATCTAATTTTTAAAATTTTTAATCAAATTGTTTAGTCTTAGGCTGTGATAATGACCTCAGTCCTCCGTCTAGTTAAAACACACACACACACACACACACACACACACACACACACCAGCACTCACAAAAATCACATTTCTATCTGTTGACATGTCTTTTAAATTAAGTGGGGCACAAATCAGTGAAAGCAGTTACCTGGCACGGTACAATCAAAGCAGCTGGCTGATTGATTGGATTTTTCCATCTGTAATTAACTATTGTATAAGGATAGCTTCAAAATTAAAGTGCTAAAAGAATCTGAAGCAGATGCAAACTGTATGCTCTTCTTTGGAAAGCTATTTTAATTTCATGCTTTTTTGCTATATTGTTTTGGAAGTTCTTTGAAGAAAGCACACATTATAAAAAAATGTTCATTTCAATCTGTAGCTTCAGCTATGTGGGGAGTTCACAAAATTTATACAAGCATGCGAGTCATCACTGTATTCTAATTTCACAGAAAATTGCTTCCTGGAGTAATTCTCCTGCCCTTCCACGTCCTTGAATGTATAGCATGAAATAATCAAAAAATTAAATCTTGATTTTAAATCCCACCTTTGATCTACAAACAGTTCAGACTTCAGAACTGAGTGTTCATCTTCTAAATTGGTTTAAATTAAAGCATTTTATTGATGGTAATCTAAGAAACTATTGTTTCTTCTCAGGCACCTGAATTATCACGCATAGTCACTCTCTTCAAAATGGAATGATGACTTTGTTTTTCTTACAATCTTTGAAGTGATAGGTAAAGGCTTTATTTTCCTGAAGCATCTATCTCTGGATAAGTATTTCCCAAGAAGTTTCCTAAGAAGAATCAGAAGTAAAATCTCAAGTAGTCACTGTACCAAAAGTACTAGTGTTAAGGATCCTTTCTCCTCAAAGCCCTCCTGCAGGGGAGTGGAGCTTACTGACCTCCTACAGGGAAATATTGTTGTGGCCCAAGGCACTTCTTTGCCCTGAAGGCCACAGTACTAAAGTTAAATTCTCCATGTGCCTCTTGGGAAGTAATTGATAGTTATTCCACTCTCGTTTGCTTTTGATATAGAGGACCAACTAACTCTCCTAAAACTGAAGTCTATTTTCTTAAAGAGAAAAAAAAAAAAATCAACCATTCAGAGCAATGCAAAGCTGCTTTCCTGGGGTAAATTCTAAAGTTGTGGTGGACATCTTGGGTTTGGTGCCTGGAACACCTGAGCCAGAATGTGCCCAGGGGACTTTGTCAGTGTACTTCCTCTGACAAACCTCTTTCCTCTTCTATGACATTCACACTCTGATGGTCATTGTGAGGATGGAATTCAGGTAACCACACAGATCCCTTGGCACAATGTATGTGATCTTGTAAATATTCAAAGAATAATGAACTAAAAGTTAAATTTTTGTGCAGCTCACTTTTATAAACAAAAATCCTATTATTGTTCATAAATAATCAAGCAATTAAGCAAACCCTTTCACATAGCTAGTTTCTTATATTTTCTCAGCTTCTCTCCTCATGACAAGGAGTAATTTAAGTACTTATGTTGTTATGCCATTATTTTGATATATTTAGTATCATCTTTTGCCTTTTCTGAATTGTAAAATAAAAAGAAAAACAGCTAATACAGTGCTCATGATATCAGACCATAACTGTTGTGAGAACAGGTTTCCAGTAATCCAGCCCAACAGTTGAACCTAAACCACCCCAGAACAATAACATCAAGAAAAATGACTAGAGAAGAGGATTCCACACCTTATATAATTGTAGGCTAACCTTGGATAACTTTCCCAGAGAACAAACAGTACTTTGATGATCTTGATCAAGGATTTTTCCTCCCCAACTCATTTTGGATGATTTTGCTAAAATATGTATAATTTCCCTTGGCCAGGAGACAGAAATAAATCAATTTGGTGCCTACTAAAGCAATATTTACTTGAATTAAATTTAGCAAAGTACTTCAATGTTACAACATGTGTAAATTTTTCAGATATGGATCCTTTCTGCAGGAAAATGTATTTTATGCCTATTGCTTTCAAAGATGGTTAAAATATTACAGTTAGATGTACAACAATATTGATAATACTAAACTGGGTATCACCAGACCTAAAAGGTGTGTCTGGAAGAAGTCACATGTATAAGCCATATTTTCCACACTCCTCAAATGAAAATAATGTCATTTTCCCCTTGCATTGAAATATTATAATAGTGATGATATTCTTTGAAAAAAATATTAGCTCTGTAATTTAATATTATCAAAGTTGAATTATGAGAACTCATGGAAAAGAGACAAAATGACTAGAGAGAACTGTCATTATTGGTTTAATTTAGAGCAGAAAATCTGTTTGTAGCAGTTCTATTTCTGATCAAAGAGTTAGAGATTTGAGTCAGACTCATTCTGTCTTCTATATTTCTCTTCCATTTTTCTTTGTCTTTCTCTACCTTGTAAATTGAAAAATTTATCATGAATTACAGACTGCAATTTGAAATTTCAAAATTTTTATGTAATCATTAGCTCATGTATATTTCCAGTCATTTTGTGTGTAATCAATATTCATAAGACTGTCACAAATTAAGGCATTCTTAATTCTCTTCAACTGACTGAAATCATGTTCACTGTAGCCATTCATTATGTAACATGTTATATTTAATTTTGTTATTATTAATGTAAGGGGATGTTGATGACTGATGAAAAAAATGAACCCTGTAGGGGAAATTTAGAAGACTCATCCATATGGCTCCTACATTTTTACCACTAGAAAGTTCTTCCAATTGTGTAATGGAAAATAATAGGTTACTGAAATGTGAATGGCATACAAAATTAAGTTTATGAAACAGGAAATCACACAATTTCTGAAATGATTCTATAATCATTTATCTTACAACATGCAATTCTGCCCCAAGTGTAGAGTGTAACTGGGTGTAGGAAGTTTGGACAGTGCAGCAGTAGCTGCTGCTATCAGTCAGGTGACCAGGACAATCAATTCTTAGCAAGTTACATTACATGCATTCACAAAGATAGAAGTTTGAAGGCCTATGCTCAGTTTTATTTAATGCTTGTTTATTGCTGTAGATACAACTGTCTTCATTATTTCTTGGACATTTTCCCACTTAGGAGTGTTGTTGAACTTAAAGATCAAGGAGATTTTAAAAAATCTTTCAGAGGAATTAAGATACTCTCTGTCTCTCTGTCTCTGTCTCTGTTTGTCTTTCTCTCTCCACACACATACACAGAAACACACACACAAACACACACCAGTATTCTGATCTCCATATTGAAAATTTCTAAGCATTTTTTATTTCAGTGAATTGACTTATAGGCAATAAACCCAACTCACATAATGAAATGCAACTTAGTTTATGCATGGAAAATAAAGCGTAGAAAATTACCATCTGTCTCCTTAAAAAAATTAACTATTTGTACTAATAGAAATGTAATAGTACAGTGCAATAGATATAAAAAGGATACAGTCATCCATTAAGTTGTAAGCAAATGGGATTTAGGGTAAAGAAAATGTATTTTTGTTATTGTGTTTTAAGTTATTTATAATTTTATTTTCTCTAAATCTGCATTCTCTGATTAGTCTATTTATTTCCAGATGGCATGATTAAGTTTCCAAATTTCTAAGATTCTGCTGTTATGGTTTAACTTGTTTATTTATATCAGAACAGCTGACTTCAACAGCTGGTTTTTCCTGAAATAGTTTAAGTCAATAATTTTCCATTTCAATCAATTCAGATCATTTGAATTACTATAGTAGAATAAGTCTATGGAACGTTTCAGGAGTTTTCCCAGCACTTGCAATGGAAATTTGATATTAAATTTACAGATTTTTTTTGCTAATATCTCTCTGAAAGTTTCTAATGGACTCAAAATAATATACACATATCTGGCCACTGTAATTAACCTATTTGGTAATATGGATTCAGTAATTGCTTTTATGATATGTAATGATACACCTCTGTGCCACTCTAATAAGTTCAGATGCCTCATGTGTCCTAAAAGTCAATTATAAGTTATGTTGACATATTTTTCCAGTTAAGCTGTTTAAGTCATTTTATAGCTGAATGTATAAGTATACTTTATTGCCATATATACTAAATGATTTGATACACTCAAAATTCACAAACAGACGAAGAAAGGCAGTGAAATGGGGTGCAGCATGGGTAATTAGAAAAATTCAGACATGTATGGTTTTCCATTCTACCACCTATTTGCTTTGACCTTGGACCTGTAACCTTTCTTTCCTCAATTCCTTCAACCATAAATTATTCTGAAAGTAAGCTAGAAATCAATAATTCGTAAACACAAACCCTATGTTTGGAAACGAAAAAGAAAAATATACTTCCCAATACATTTTAGGGGTGCCTCTGTGGCTCAGGTGGTTGAGCATATGACCCTTGGTCTTGGCTTGGGTCATGGACTCAGGATGGTGAGATCCAGTCCCTCTGGGCTCCAAACCCTGCTGGGAGTCTGCTTGAGATTCTCTCTCTCCTTCTCCCTCTCTCTCTGCCCCTCCATCCACTTCTAATGCTCTCTCTCTCTAAAATAAAGAAATAAATAAAATCTTTAAATATACTTTAGGGGCACCTGAGTGGCTCAGTCAGTTAAGCATCTGCCTTTGGCTCTGGTCATGATCCCAGGACTCTGGGATCGAGCCCTGTGTTAGACTCCCTAGTCAGTGGGGAGTCTGCTTATCCCTCTGTCCCTCTCCCTGCTTGTGCTCTCTCTCACTCCTTCACTCTCTCTCCCTCTCTGATAAATAGATTTTATTTATTTAATAAAAAGAAAAAAGGAAAACCTAATAAATGAATAGGTATCTCACGTTTGTGGAAAAATGAATGAATAAATGAATGGATATCTCATGTTTGTCTATAGAAAGATACAATATGATAAAGTCAATTATACTGACATCAATCTATAAAGACAATGCATTTCCAATCAAAATTCCCGCCTTATTTTTAAAACCTTTGATTTGAGAAAACAAATTAATATCAAAATGTGTATTAAAAAGAAAAAGCCAAAACCAAAAATGTCAACTTTGAAGAAGAAAAAATGGAAATTCCACATATTAAGTTCCATTAAATATCAAGGCTTATTATAGAATGACATATTGTGGAACTGGTGAAAATTATCCAATGACAAAAAGAAAATACCAGACAAGGTTGTAATCTTGACATTGATGGAATGGAAAGATAAAAAGTAGGCAAGGATGATACTTCTATAAATAGATCTAGTAATTGGCATACATATGGGAAAACATAAATACAAATTCCTACTATCACACACAAAAAATTCCATGTCAATTAAATAATTTTTAATATAAATATTTGACAAGAAAGAGAGAAGTTCCTTTATGAATTTGTACGAGACATTTCTTTAAAACATTGCAAAAATCACAAAACATAAAAAGATTAGTTACTTAAATGTTAAAAAACAAAGTCACAACAGAAATTGGAGTGGGAGGAATTTTAATGTCATATAATTGTATATTGCCTGCATCCCAAAAGGCAAATAGTTATTAAAAATCTGAGAGAATAAGAGCAAAAAGGATAAACAATGAATACAATGAAAAGGAAATCCTAATGAGGAACATAAAATTAAAAAATGAAAAGTCAATATGACTAATAATTAGAGAAAAGCCAACTGAAACCACTATAGCAATTCATACCCCCACGGATGAATAAAACAATGGACAATACCAAGCGTTGTCAAGAATATTCAACAACATCAAAAAATAAAAAGAATATTCAACAATCTAAAATACATCATATACTCCATGTGTCATACAGACCCAAAGTCGCTCCAGTGATCCCTGTCCCCTGGTATTTCTCCTCCATATAATTCCTTGAGTATGAGCGAGACCTGTAACTTCCTTCTATCCTATAGAATATGGAGAGGCCTAGAAGTATTGCAGATACTAAGATTTCTAATTGGTTGTTTTTGAGTTAATGAAAAGAGACTATCCTGAATTAGCCTGCCTTAGTGAACTGACTGTCCCTAGTAGCTTGGCCTTCTCTGAGGTCAAAGATTCCAAGCACTCTGTGTAGTTTTATTGAAGTAAGCAGTCATGCTGGAGAAGCCCTCATGATAGGAACTGATGGCAGCTCCTAGGAAATGTGGGTGATCTCTAGAACAATAGAAGAACTTTTGAATAACAGCCAGGTGGGGAAAAAACAGATTCCCTACCATACACGTGCGAGAAAATGAATTCTGCCAACAAGAAGCTTGAAATTAGATTTTTCCTCAGTTGACTCACCAGAATGAAAACTCAGCTCAGCCCACACCTTGATGGAGACCTTGGTGAGACCCTAACCAGAAGATCCAATTAAGCCATGCCCAAATTTCTGAATGTAGAACCTGTGAGATAATAAACATATCTTGTTTTAAGTTACCAAGTTTGTCGTGATTTGTTACACAGCAATAGAAAACTAATATAACCACTTTCATAAAAATTTGATGATGTTTAGTGAAATTGGATATGGTCACAATCTACAACTCACTACATATTATGTTTCCTGTTTATTCCTTGTCTGCCAACTAAAGCATAAGAACGATGAGGACCGAAGATTTTTACTTTTTTGCTCATCTTTTGCAACTTGGCCGAGGGGGCCCTTCTCTGAGTCCCACGCTTTAAGGTCTGATCGAGTGCCAACTCTCCTTGCACTGCTATTGACAGACATAAAACCACCAGGAGTTTGAGAATACTAAATTCAAATCTTGTCTACCTGGACTTTAAGAAGGTATATCTGACAAGTCAGAAGATAGCGCGTATTAGGAATTTGTTACACTGATGTCTAACACTCTAAATATGCAGACATGTGGCACATAAGCCTCCATTTGTACCTGTGTCCTGGGCACACATATCTCGGCAATGGGCTTTCTCACATGTTCTGCACGTGGCAGACACTGCCAGTGATCTGCCGATGCCCATTTCCCCTCGTCATTCTTAGAAAGATAACGCTGACAGAGGTATTTGTCCTTTAGATGGATATGCCTAAAATAGATGGCAGGGCATGCGCATCAATGAATGATGACTCCATTCACGGAGATAGGAAAACTTGGAGGACGATCCAGTTTAGGGGGATGCTAAAGATAAATTTCTGAAACATTAAGTATGAAGGGTATCAGTTTTCTACTGCTGCCATAACAAATTACCACAAACCTGAGTTAAAGCTATACAATTTTATCATCTTACAGTTGTTGTAGGTCGGAAGTCTGGTATGGGTCTCCCTAGTATAAAATCAAACCATCAGCAGGGGCATCTGGGTGGCTCAGTAGGTTGGGCATCTACCTTCAGATCGAGTCATGTTCCCAGGGTTCTGGGATCGAGCCCTGCATCGGGCTCCCTGCTCAACAGGGAGTCTGCTTCTCCCTCTCCCTCTGCCTGCCGCTCCCCCCGCTTGTGCTCTCTTTCTCTCTCTGTCAAATAAATGAATAAAAATCTTTTTAAAAAATGGTTTAAAAATTAAAGTGTCAGCAGGACTGTGCTCCTTCCTGCAACCTGTAGAAAGAATCTGTTTCTCTGCTCATTCTTCTGTTGGCAGAATTTAGTTTCCTGCAGTTGAAGGACAGAGATCCCCATTTTCCAGCTGGCCATCTGCTAAAGGCCATTCTCAGGTCCTAGAAAACTCTCTCCAGTCTTTGGATGTAGCCCCCACATCTCAGAACTAGAAATAGGGAGACACATTGTTCTTATGCCACATCTCTCTGAACTTCTTCCAGTCATACCTCTCTCTGACCACCACCAGGGAAGTTTCTTTGCTTTTAAGAATTCATGATTAGATTGGGTTTCCACAGATAATCCAGAATAATCTCCATACCATAACCTTAATCACATTTGCTATTCCCTCTTTTCCACACAAGGTACAATATTTACAAATTCCAGAGATTAAGACATGATCTTTGGTGAGATGTTTGTTCTGCCGACCCCATATAGTGACAATGAGATAGCCAAGTTGATACACAGGACACGTGTAGATCTTGTATAATATGTAATAGCAACTTTAGCTGGCCCTCTGATACTTTTCAAGACTAGAAGCATACTTATTGAAAAATACACTGTTGTGCCTATACATGGTTTCTTGATTTTGAGTCCTGAGTTGTTTCTTGTAATTTGAACAGGGAGGAAAAATATGCATATGTATTAGAATGGTTGTAAGACTGAATTGAGTAATTTCTAGATTGTTTTTCCATTTTTTTATCATACTTGAAAGCTTCAAACAAATAAATTTCTCTTAGACCTGGGAACTAAACAAAAAGTAGAAGCCATACTGATCTCTACCTGCATGATCTTAGTCTCCTGGGCCAACGGTAAGCAATCTGATGACAAAGCTGTCTATCTTCTGGATTGATAAATCTCTGATGGATGGGTGGATATTGACCTTCCTACAAAAAGAATTACCTTCTTTTGGTCTGTACCACCATTCATTTTGTGTCCTTTTGTGGGAAACATCATAAGTGATCTAGATAATCCTTTAAGAACATATGCAATTTATCCTCCTTCTGCATCTCTACACAACTCCTATATGTCAGAAACAAGCTTGACCTTGACTAGATTCCATCCCTCTAGGCAGTCTAATCTGTTCCATCTGAGGCAGGGACATAATTCCATTGGCATATTTACACATAATTTTCATTTGGAAAAATGAGGAGAAAGAGCTTCTTAATGATCAGATCCACGGAAGGCAAAGGGAGCCCTCTCAAATCAAAAATTATCACTCATGGATGAACTGCTTTATTTGACACAAGGAAGAAATTTTGGCAAAAGCAGCAAACATTTCTGTTTAGATGGAATGACTAGGACAATATTATATGTATCTATCACCCATTCTTCCTAGATATATTCCCCACCCGAACCATAATTTACCTCCATGATTTGTGTTTCTTTTATCTCAAGCATAAACTATACTAATAGCATTAATCTTTAATTCCCAATTCCTAAACTAATACTTGTTTCCCATTTTCTAAGACAGTGCTTCCCAAACTTGAGTGTTCTCAGAAGTACCTGAAGGATTTTTTAAAACACAAATTTCTGGGAACCACCTCCAGGGTTTCTGAGTCAGTATGTCTATATGGGCCTGAGAATTCGTGTTTATTTTCTTTTTTTTTTTTTTTTAAGATTTTATTTATTTATTTATTTATTTATTTATTTATTTATTTATTTATTTATTCAGAGAGTGCATACATGAGCAGGAAGAGGAGTGAAGGGAGAGGGAAGGAGAACATCCCAAGTAGACACTGCACTGAGCGCAGAGGCTGACATGTGGCTCAATCTCAGGACTCTGAGATCATGACCTGAGCCAAAATCAAGAGTTGGATGCTTACCAACTGAGCCACCCAGGTGCCCTGAGAATTTGCATTTCTAATAAGTTTTCAGTGAATACTAATGGTTCCATTAGATAAAAGCAAAGAACATGTTGAGAATATCCTATTCAAATTGTGATATAAAAAAGTATTTACAATCCCTAATCTGGTCTCTAGATTTTGAACATAAAAATACATCAAATTTAGGACATGAGAGCAAAGCGATATTCATATTAGCTGAAGAGAAGTTTCTTTCTCTGCAATTTCTTAAATATAATGGTCCTTTATAGTGTTCATAGTTAAATGTGTCTTTCTAATCTAGGCCATGTAGGATCACCTGATATCTCTGATTTCAGACATAAGGAGCAAAGCTAGCTCAATGACATCAACTATATTGGCCATAAGCAGGACGAAGCTGGAATTCCATACAGAACCCAGAGAGAGAGGTAAAAGCAAAATGGGGAGTTCAAGAAATAAGGAGATTCCAGGAACTCACTTAAAGGAGGTTGTGAGTAGCCTGAAAAGTGGCAGATGGAAAGAGGAGAGCTGTGTTTTGTACCACATGCTGGGTTCTGAGTGCTCAGGATCAACTATGAATGATAATGGGTTCTCTCTGCTAATGGTCTATCTGCACTTTGTGTGCCCTGCCAAATGCCATAGGCATAATGGAAAGGTTATGTTTTTGTGCACTATCACTCGGAGTTGTTGAACTGTGGTGTAATAATCAGCAGCCTCACTTGAAAGCTTGCCATCAAATTGAGCCAAGCACACTACACCATTATATCCAAATTGCAAATGGAGGAATGCCAGGGAATGAGAGTAGATCCAGAAAATAGTTATGGTTCCCAGAGTATGCACTCAGTGAGAAAAGGATGCCATGCAGACCATTAGCTGATGTAAGATTCCAGACTAAGTGTGTCAATGGGAAAACAAGAACCACACTTAACAGTTGTCCATTCTTCTGGAAATCTCCCACTGGAAATTTTCTTCAGAAGTTATTAGAGAAATAGAACTATCAAGAGTCAGTTTGGTTATGGTGAGATTAACTGCAGCTCTTCTTGCCCTCCTAAGTACATGTTCAATTTAAGTAAAAATAGTAGTTTTAAAGAACATTTCCTTGTCAGGCCATTTTACCAATTGCTACTGCCTCAATCCTTTTATAAAGATGCCACTAAGCAAAAATGAGAAAGAGTTGCTCACTATTTCATATCCCTGTATCTTCTAATATTACTGTGCAAGAATTAAGTCAGCAGGCCTAGGTTGCTAAAACTGTTTGCATTCCAAAGTCTTCAGAACTAACCTTCACCAGCTCCTGGGAGATAATCTCTGAACCCTTGGAACATCCTGTCTGATAAAAGTATCTTCGTATATTTGAAATCTTGGAGCATGCCAGATAGTTTATAATAACAACATAATTTATGGTGAATGTCTTTTTTTTTTTTTTTTTTTTTTTGGTATTCCTGTAGCTTTGGATCACAGGTATCAGCTTGACTTTGGGGAGCTACATGCCCAAGTAACTGACCTCCAATAAACACCCTGGAGGCCAAGGTTCAAGTGAGCCTCCATGATTGGCAACACATCACATGTGTTGTGACACATTATTGCTGGTAAAGTGCTATCCCAGTGACTTTATTGAGGGAGGACAAATGGAAGATCATCCTTGGCTCTCCTAGACTCAGTGTAAGCATCTTTTTCCTTCCCTAATGGTAATCTGGATCCTTTCACTGTAATAAACCATAATCATAAGTGTAACAGCTCTTCTGAATTCTGTGAGTCCTTCCAGAAAATCATCAAACCTGACTATGGTCTTTGGGATCCCCTTTTGGGATTATTTATTTCAAAATAAAGCCTAACTGCTCCTCTAGAGTGAAAGAAAATTAGATAATGAGTACCTTTGGCAAAACCAGTGGGAAGACTCAGTGTACGCTGGATATAACGATATAATATAAGTACACACACATGCACACACACCAGGACACTGTGCTGGAGGTCTTGGGACAAGCAAGATATAAAATTCATAAAGCTCAATGAAAACTGTATACTAAGTGTACTAAACTAAAGGTTATTTATTTATTTACCCATTTGTTTACTTTTGGTTATGGGTGAGGTCTATTGGGTTTGTTTATCTAAATTTGGCTATATCTGAGAAATTACAAATGAGGGAGCTCACACTTGACATTCTGCTGGATGATGTAAAGACCACTCATGCCAGGGCAGATCCTGTCCTTTAAAGTGTAAAAACAGATATACACATACTGTCCTAAGTACTAGATTACCCAGGAGAGAGAGAAAAAGGTCTTTCTGCTTTTCGAGAACTAAGTAAAAGAGGAAGATAACTTGAATTGAGGGAAGTAGTAGGTGTGATTGAAAATGACATCAATCCCTCATTTAAACTGGTGATGCTGCTCTCAGGACCAAGGCTGGCCTGAATGTCACTTATGGGAGCATTAAAATAATCACAGTATTCTTTAGAGAGTTGACTCCATTTGCCAAAAACTGTCATAATAAATATACAAGTCTAGGAGACAGCGAGGTGAACAGTGTCCCCTGAAGAGTTCTGTGTGCACGCTGCGGCTCAGGCAGTCCTCAGACAGGGCCTTGGTTGTTGGCAGTGGTGATAGGGTTTTAACTGAAATTTACTTGACACACAATATTGTATAAATGATTGGTTTTTAAAGTTCAGATCCATCAAACACATGGTTAGTGGAAGTTTGATTAAAACTCAGGGAACACACTGCGTTTGAGTCTAGTTTTACTGCCATCCTCTTAAGTTTGTTTTTTTTTTTTCCCCAGAGATATTGGGTGTGGATGATTAAGAAGGCTATGTTAGAAACTGTCTAGATGTGACTAAAATTTAAGCTCATCCTCTAACTCTAGTTAATTGTAAAGTCTGACTGTAATATTGATTGGGTCAGTAATTGCCTGATCTCTGCTTAACATTTCTTGATAATTGCAATGGCATGCATGAATTAACAGAAACATAGAGCACTTAAATATATATCTGTAATTGATACTAAGCTGATTTCCACGCTAACTAATACGAGCATACTCTAGAGGTCATTAAATAATCAATAACTTCACAAGTATACCTCCTGTCTTACAAACACCTGGTTCAAAGGTTTGTTTCCTTAATGGCAAATGAAATAATTGTGATAAAATATTACAATTATTTCAGTTTTCATTTTAAATTTTAATTAATTTTTAGGGGTGCCTGTGTGGCTCAGTCAATTAAGTGTCTGACTCTTGGTTTCAGCTCAGGTCGTGATCTCAGGGTCATGGGATTGAGCACTGCTTTGGGCTCCTCACTCAGCAAAAGACTCTGCTTAAGATTCTCTCCCTTTCCGTTTTCCTCCCCTTCTGGCCCTTCCCTGGCTCATGCTCTCTCTTCCTCTCTCTCAAATAAATAAATAAATAAATTCTTTAACTAATTAATTAATTGATTTTAATTAATTTTTGGACCCTAGGAGTAAATTATCATTTAATTTCACTTTTAGTTACGCATTATTCATGCATCTATTTGTTTTCTCTTTTGCATATTCCCTTCTTATATTCCCCTCTATCCTAAGTGCTTAGTATGTAACCTTGAGTTTTTAATAAATTCTTATATACCTTGGTATGTATTTTGAACATACATTTACATAAATGGCATTTTGATATAGATATATTTCTATGTGATACTTTTTACTCAACATTGTTTAAAGATCTAACCACATTGCTTATCACAGTAGATTTTTTGGCTTTTGAACACTTCAAAGTATTTCATAGTTTGTATCCTCCTATACTCAACCATTTCTCAATAATGGGCCCCTAGGCTGCCCCCTATTTCATACCATCAGGCAGTAATGCATTAAAAATTTCACTTCTGACTTGCTTAGGAAATTCATGGGAATTCTGTTTGGATTTTTGAACCATGAAGTATAAAAATGGCTGATACTGCCAAGTTGTTTTCCAGTATGGAAAACACCAATTAAATGTCAAAATGTAAAAAGCAAGACCCAACTATTTGCTACTAAAATAAATGTACATTGAATATAGACACAAATTAGTTTAAAGTAAGTGAATAAAAAATTATATCATGCTAACACCAAACAAAAGACAGCTAGGTTGGCCATACGAGTATCAGACAAAATACGTCTGAGCAAAAAAGTATATTACCATAGTGATAAAGTGGTCAACTTATCAAAAGGACATAACAAACCTAAATATCACATTATCTATTAACCAAATCCAAATACATGAAGTTGCAACTGATAGAACTGCGATGAGAGTTAGCCAATGCCACAATTACAAGTCGAGACTTCAATACAATTACAATAATTGACAGAACAAGAACACATAAAATCAGTAAGAATATACTGACTAACTTTACTACAGTGATATGTAAAGAATCCTATACCTATCAAAAAGTGAAATTCACATATTTTTCTAGTATAAGTGGGATATTTATTGAGATAGATCTTAATCTGGGCCATAACCAACATCATTTTAACAGTATTCTCTCTAATCATAATGTAATTAAGTTAGAAATCAGTAACAGATTTCTATAAAATCACAAAATATTAGGTAGCTAAATAACACACTTCCAAATAACACATGGTCCAAAGAATAAATAAAAACAGAAGTTATAAAGTATTTTAAGTGAGTGAAAATGAAAACAAAATATTTTAAAATATGTGGGATGCTGATGAAGCAATAGGGATACTTAGAGGATAATTAATTTATAGTGCTACCTGCCCACACTATAAAAGCAGAAATGCCTTGTTAAGTCATTTACCTCAGCAACCACCATAAGAAACTACGGAAGAAGGAAATATAAAATTCAAAGAAGAAGAAGGGAAAGAATAAAGATCTGAGTGGAAATCCATAAACTAGAAAAATAGGAAAATAGAGAAATCAATGAAACCAAGAGCTGATCCTTTGAGAAGATCAATGAAATTGATAAAACTCTACCCAGATAGATGGGGGGGGGGAGAGAGAGAAAGAACAAAAGATTTAGGTATCAGGAATGAGAGACGATACTAAGAAATTAAATTTCTTGTTAAAATACTTACCCCAAGGAATGCTCCCAATTCAGATGGCTTTATTAGTAGAGTGAACATATTATTTAAGGAAGAAATAATACTAATTATAAAAAAATTCTTCAAAAAATTGAAACAAAGTGAAGAATTCTTAACTCATTCTATTGGGTTAGCAAGAGCCTAATATCAAAATGAGACAAAGACACTACGAACAAAACAAAACAAAACAAAAACCAATACAAATACCCCTCATGAACCCGGGAGCCAAAATTTGAAATAAAATTTTAGCAAATTGACTCTATCTACTAATCAATCAATCTATCGATCTGAATACTCCATGACCTAGTGTGGTTTATCCCATGGATGCAAGTGTAGTTTCACATTTGAAAAGCAATCAATGCAATTCACCAAATTATCAAGCTAAAAGACACAGAAATAGAAGGCATCCAGAATGTAAAGGAAGAAACATAATTGTCTTTAATTGCAGACAGCACGCCCATCTATATAGAAAAGTCAATGATATCTACATAAGGGCCTACTAGAACTAACAAGTGAGTTCAGCAAGGTTGCCAAATAAAAGAGTAATGTACAAAAAAAATTGTATTTTATACAATAACAATTAACAATTGAAAACTGAGACTGAAATAATATTTTCCATAGCATCAAAGTATAAAATAGTTGGTACTTAAGGATAAATTTGACAAAATGTGAAAAGTACAAAACACTGGTCAGAGAAATTCAAGCAGCTATAAATAAATGGAAAACATCCAGTGTCCATGACTCAGAAAAATTACTACTGTTAAAATGGCAATACTACGTAAATTTATTATAGATGGATCAGAGTCCTTATCAGTATTCCAACTATAATTTTTCAGATATTGATAAGCTGACTTTAAAATTCATATGAAAATGCAAAGGACCCAAAAGAGCCAAAATAATCTTTAAAAAGAACAAAGTTGAAGGACTAACAGTACCTGATTTCAAATTTCATTTTAAAGATAGGCAAATAGAAAATGGAACAGAGGGGCGCCTGGGTGGCGCAGTCGTTAAGCATCTGCTTTTGGCTCAGGGTGTGATCCCAGCGTTCTGGAATCGAGCCCCACATCAGGCTCCTGCACTAGGAGCCTGCTTCTTCCTCTCCCACTCCCCCTGCTTGTGTTCCCTCTGTCACTGGCTGTCTCTCTCTGTCAAATAAATAAATAAAATCTTTAAAAAAAAAAGAAAAAGAAAAAAGAAAATGGAACAGAATAAAGCACTGTGAAAACACACTGACTTACATGGACAACTGATTTTTGATAAAGGAGCAAAAGCAGTTCAAGGCAGAAAGTATAGATCTTGCAGAAATTGTACTGGAAAAACTGGATATTCATATATTTTTTAAAGACAATTGTTCTTACTTCACACCATATTAAAATAGTAACTCAAAATGAATCATAGACACAAAGGCAAAACCTGAAACTATAGAACTTCTAGAATAAAAGATAAGAGAAAATCTTTTTAACCTCGGATTAGGCAACAATTTCTTAAATATAATACCAAAGCCACAATCTAGCAAAAAAAAAATGATAAATTTGCTTTATCAAAATGTAAAACTTCTGCTCTTTGAAATAGACCACTAGGAGGAAAAATACAAGATATGGGTTGTATCAAAAAGTATTTATAAATACCATATCTGATAAAATACTTGTATCCAGAATAAAACATTTTCAAAACTCAAATACAAAAACTAACAATCCAATTTTTAAAATGAGCGAACTATTTGACCTGAAATAGGTGTATGAAAAAATACCCAACATCATTAATCATTAGAGAAATGCAAATTAGAATCACAATATGATACTGTTGCACTCTTAGAATGGCTAAAAGCAAAAAGAGTGACTACCAAGTCTTGACAAACATATGGAACAAATGGAACTCTCACACACTATTTGTGGGAACATAAAATGGTATGACTATTTTGGAACACAGTTGGGAAATTTCTTAAAAAGGGAAACATACATGGACAGCATGAGCCAGAAAATGCACTCTTATGCGTTTACCCAAGAGAAATGAAAGGATGTGTTTATACATTGACTTGTACATGAATGTTCGCAAGAACTTCATTTGTTATTACCCAAAACCAGAAATAACTCAAGTATCCATCAACAAGTGAATAGATTCAGACAGTGTGGTACACACATGGAAACATGTAAGGGAGAGCCCTCTTCACCAGTCCCAGAAACAGCTGAGGAACCCTGAAACTCTTATTCACCCCTAGCTTGCTATTTCTTCTTTTTCTAAATAGAACCGGATTCCCTCTTACCTGCTACATATGTGCTACGTGAGAAATCTCTACTGTGATGTTTCTATTGATTACAGATACATGTGTAGCCAATAGTCCTCTAAATAAGAAGGGGAAAACAACTTTCATATTTATATTCCCAACACGTAGTATAAGGCCTGAAGATTATAGGGGTTTGTATTAGTAATGAATGAATTTGAAAAGGCCATTGTTCCATCTTAAGCATGAGAACAAATTGGGTAAATTAGAAAATCAGATTTTATCATAGAGCCAAGGACATTAAGAGATCTAAATGATCTAAATTCAATAAAGAAAACGACAAGTCCTTCCTAGGAAGGAAATGGCCTGTGGCTGCTTCCATCCCTACCAAGTGTCTTAGTCCTGCATGTACCCAATGTAATTCATGTATCTAGATGGTAACAGAGCTTTTCCATTATACCTATTTCCAAAAATTTTGCTGAATACTCTTTTGTACCTATTTGCATTACTTCTGCATTATCAGTCTATATGAGATAGAAAAAGATAAGCATAAAATCAATAGTTAAATAAAAGCTTCCAAATATAAACACTCTGAATCCTAACTCTGTGTAATAAAAATGCTAGATCTAGAGTTGACCTTGCAGATTGAATAGAATTTAAACACTGTTTTCCATAAAAGCATCAAACAGTTACCTTTACTCTAACGGAAAGCTTGCAATCCTCTTTAAAATGTAAATCTAAAGCTTAGGTATTTCACAAGCTATGGTTTGGCATGTATATAACAAGGACATACATGTTTCATAAATCCTGCAATAAAATGGTAATCAGTGAAAGAGCAACCTTAATCTCTTGCATATTTCAAAAGCTGAGCAAACACTTTTTGCTACAGGAAATCAATAGAAAAGGATACTAAAAAATTTAAGAAAGAGAAACCACAGTCTGATTGAGGAATATACGTGAGTCATACCACAACTGTGTTACTGGGCAACTTTAAATACTTAAAAGTTTAGTAGGAAATTGGATAAAAGGATTATGGTATGTTTACAGTTACTATAATACATGCTATTACACTACAAAATCAGAGCTTCACCAAATTACTCCGTAGTGCACTGTAGCCAACCAATTCTTGAATTTATTTGTGCAATTATTACATATACATGAGGTTTCTTTTAGTATGCCACTTAATAATGAAAGAGATATGGAACCTGGCAAAGAGTCTTTCGACAAGCACCTTGCACACATATATTTATACAGTCATTTTCTAAGGTTGTAGTCTTCCTAGACTACAGTCCTGGTAAATGATAAAAAACTGGTTATAAACTCATATACTTGATTTCATCTCATTTTACCTGATTATGCCTGGAAGTGAGGGCGTGATCAGCCAGATAAACACAGTTTGACTGGGAAACAATGCAATATGAGCAAATTTGCATGCAAGAATTGGGACCAATGTTTGTTTGAAAGAGCAAATTCATCTTTAAAAAAAATCTTTAAAAAAGTGGGACTACTAGGAGTACTTATTTGATAGGGTTATATGAATCTCAAGTTTGGTATTATTTACAAAATAATTACTTAGCTTAATGGTAGCATATATTAAGCACTCTGTTTTTCTAATATAATTAAAATGAATAAACCAGTGATATTGAATCCTCAGTTGAAATTACACTCTTAAAATGTACATTAAAATAACATCAGAAATGATAACTGAAATAAGGGCCTGTTTGATATTCTATAGTTTGTGATAAGCTCGGTGAATTATTAAACATAGAAATTGATTTTTAACATGGACCAAATCTATCTTCCTCTAACATTAATTGTTTTAATGAGGTTTTGATGGAAGGTCCTTGCAAAATCACATTCTTTCTGGCTTTTCCATTGATTGAAGATCTTAAAATAAGGAAAATCTCTCTTTTAAAAAGATTTATTTATTTATTTTAGAGAGAGAGCATGTGAGTGGTGGGGGGGCGGTGGAGAGGGACAGAGGAAGAGAATCTTCAAGCAGACTCCCTACTGAGCGCAGAACCCAAGGTGGGGCTTGATCTCATGACCCTGAGATCATGACCTGAGCCGAAACAAGATCTGAATGCTTAACTGACTATGCCACCAAGGTGCCCCAAAATAGGAAAATCTTAAGTCCTTTATTTATATCTCTTAAATTCTATAGTTCTGAATTTAATGTGTAATAGACTATTTCATGAACAAGTTTAATTTTAAGTGACTAGAATGTACTTCATAGTACATTTCATGTAATTTCTAATATCAACATTTTAATAATATTTTAATAATGAAGGATTTTCTAATACCATCACAGTAGTCATTTATGTAAAGTAAAATAATTTGGGGAAGGTTTGGTGATTATGATAAATAATGATAATTGCTAACATTTACTGAGCACTGCTGATTTACCAGACAGACTGCTAAGGCCTTTAATTACTTTATTTAACATTCCTCTAAATCTTGCCAGTAATCTGTAGTTTTTCTTCATTCGACCAGATTTTTAGAGAGGTTAGGTAATATAGCTCCACGGGCTGGAAATGGACCATCGAAATTTAAACAACAATGTAAATATGAGGATGAAGAATTGAGGTTTAGGTAGAAAGACTGTTACCTTGAAGTTGAAAGCAAACTTGAGGCCAGTGAAAGAAAGTGCATCTAGAGTATGGTGTTTGGCCTGTGCAGCCTGTTGGCTGTCCAGCCTGAAGTGTAGCTAAGGTCAGAGGTTAGGGAACTCCAGTGGGAGTCCTTGTCTTCCTTCAGTGGTATTAACAGAGTATGAGCAGAGTTAACAGATGGTATATGGTTAACATGATTATACTGACCAGATGGAACTGGATGATAAACTTGAAACAGTTTGAGAAAGAAGGCAATATGGAATGAGTACATAGAACAACAAATCACCAGCAGCTGTAACAAAAGGAGGGAAAGATCTATGAAGAACAGCACTGATTTTACTTACTAAAGTATTAGATGACTGAAGACTCTACCAGAAAAAATTGGATCGAATTAAAGATTTATAAGAATAATAAATAAAAGAATATAAAATAATATATATATATAATGGTAGTTGGTCTTTATTTGAAGGAATGATCTTATATTCCTTGTTAAATCTTAAAAAGAAGCATTAAAAGTTTTTATTAAAAATCTAAAACATAATATCTCTGTAGTCATATGTATCATTTGAATTTTTACACAACTGAGAAATTTAACATTGGACATACACTATTTTAATTATTTTATATAAAACAATTTTAAAACTATGAATATTTCAGAATGACTTGATAATTTTAAAAGGTTATAAGATAAAGTCTAATCGAAACAGTAGGAAATTTAAAATTTTATTAAAATAACAAAGTATTATAAGGAATTTCTAGTTTTTTCAACTATTACCAGAAGCAACAACAACCAAAAAATGATGGCCACTATAACTTTTTTATTTAGCATTTTTGTTTGGAATTTCTGGCCAAAACAAAAACATGTAAAACATAAATAGAGGTAAAAAAAAAAAATTGGAAAGGGTTAAATGAATTTTTCATGTCTTGAGAATATGTGGTTACATTAGACAAGATAAGAAGAGAACCCAAGATGACAAATTTAATATATTTTTAGAGAAATTATCTTTTAACTAAAAGTAGAGGATTCTGATACTATTGTTTTTTTCAAGGCTTGGTATCATTTGACATTACAAATTCAGAAATCTTAATCTTAATTCCATATAGATATTATATATCTACGTCTCATTTCAAATGGGGTTAGTTCTGACATTTTTAAAAAGATCACTACTTTTGTGCAGAATGTCATGTGCAACTCAGAGTGTTTACCAGTTCTGCCAGCTCAAAACTAAATGACCACACCAACCTCAATCACCAGAACTTCCAAGAATGCCTTGTATATTCCTAAACCCCCTATGCAGAGTGGGATGGGGAGGAAAAGGGCAGAAGAGAAAATCATGCTCTGCTGATAAACACCAAAGCATATCTCTTTACAATATTAATCTTTTATTCAACATGCAATATATATCTTATATTCTCAAGACATTGTAAGTGGTTACAATTTGCTTTCAAGTACAATTTGCTTTCAATGAATTCTAAAGGTATTTTCTATGAAAGGAGAGCATTATGTAAATGTGCCTTAATATAAGTAGAGCTGATCTTGGTGAATAACTAAGAAAAAGGTTTCTGGTGGTGCCTGGGTGGCTCAGTTGGTTAAGCATTTGACTTTGGCTCAGGTCATGGTCTCAGGGTCTGGGATCCAGCCCCGAATCAGGCTCCCTGCTCAGCAGGGAGTCTGCTTGTCCCTCTGCTCTTCTCCCCAGCTCATTCTCTCTCTCTCTCTCTCTCTCTCAAAAAAATAAACAAAATCTTTTAAGAAAAAAAAGAAAAAGGTTTCTGTCCCAATCTAAATTTATAGGTCTATTTTAATATTAAATGTATGCATTAATAGATTAATATTTGACAGAAATAACATTTTAAAAGATTTATTTATTTATTTGAGAGAGGGAGAGAGTGCACAAGCAGAGGGAGGAGTAGATGAAGAGGAAGAAGGAGGAGAGAATCTCAAGCAGACGTCCTGCTGAGCACAGAGCCAATGTAGGGCTGGATCTCAGGCCCCTGAGATCATGCCCTGAACAGAAATCAAGACTCAGACACTTAACCAACTGAGCCACCAGATACCCCCAGAAATAACATTTTAATATAAATTGGTCTGACACCTATATTGGTATCAATACAATTAATCATACAGCCATTTTAGATAAGGTCCCATATCAGTTTGAATATTTGAAACAAAGTATTAGGGGAAAAGAGTAATATAGAATTATGTTAAATGGATGTATAATGTTGTGATTGTGGATATCCACGCATATAATAGATTTATGTAAACAAGAAAATATTTGAATATGAAAAAATTTTCACCATACTTTTTTTCCAGGTGAGAATGACCCTAAGCTTTTATGTTATTTTTATGTTTGTCACATTTCCTGAATTCAATTACGCTCAATAATACCTACAAACTCTCCGATACTAATAAATTGATTTTGTTTGTTATGGTTATTAAAGAGGAATAAATAGATTTTTCCAGAAAAAGACCATTCAGTGTTATAAAATTTCATTATGAATTTATTTGAATTTATTATGAAGATGAGAAATCTGATAATTAGACAATCAGATAATTAGACTATCAAACTTTAAAAATAGTTTTAGAATGTTCACAAATAGTTCAATCAGAGTTCAACAGGATGGATGAAAATAAAAACTCTTTTTCTCTGGGTAAATGTTACCAGAAGGACACTGGTTCTCTTATCTGGTGTGGCAGAGAAATATTAATTTAACAAGATACCAGATATCAGAGCACTTCTAAGAAGTAGGTCGCATTTGTTTATGAAAATTTTGTTATTTTCAGAAGATAGAAATTTCAATGTCAAGGCCATGGGTAGAAGATACTCAAATCATTACAAAATGTCTTAGCAGAGTAAAGAGAGCTGGAAAGGAACTTGGGGAAGCGGTAGTGTTCAGAGAGGAAGGAAAAATGAACCAACTTGCTGAGCGGGCTGAAGTTTAAGCTACTGAGAATGAAAAAAGGAAAGGGAGTCTAAAATCATTTTCATGTATATCATTATTATGAATCGTTATTCATTTATTCATGTATTTATTCAAAAGGCTATTTTCAAAACACTTGTTTGCCAAGCATTATGATGAGTGAGAGTGAAATTTACAAGACACTCTCATGGGTCATACCTTGTGTCAGTGGTGGGAAGAAAGGGTTGGCAATAATGAAGTAGGAACATAGGTTAAAATATGTATTCAGAATAAGAAAAGCAATATGAAATAATGAACAAAAGCCACCTTGTGTTGAGTAGATGGGAAACAGAACCTTCAGTAGAGTGAACAGAAAAGATCTCTCTGAGTTGGTAACATTTGCAGGGAAAGCGGAATGATGAGAAGTGAAGCTCTCTGGGAGAAGACAATCCCAGGGCCTAGGTTTGTAAAGTCTTGGGGTCTGAGTTTGGAAATATTTTGGAGAATTTCAGCAACTATGAGACTCTGTGGGGAGATTTTATAAAGATACAGCTAGGGAGATGGTTAGCAGTATTACCCCCAGTGGTAATGACTTTGAATTTTATTCCAAGGGCAAATGGAAGAATATGAGAGTTTTTCTCAAAGAGAGTGGCTTATCCATTTACTACTGATCTTAATCTCAAAAAAAGAAAGAACTTTGTTACTAAAATGTATGTTTTCTGTCAGAGTTGTTTAGTGGTGGGGTGGGTGGGGCTTGCTGATCTTCAAGAAGGGGCTGTGTAACCCATTTGGCTCTACTTGAAGACTAAAATAAAATAAGTATTGTAAGATACAAAAGGAAGAAGAAAAAACAATACATATTAGAAATTTTACCCAGAGCTATTACGAACTTTTGTCTTCATATTTTCTAGATTTGTGGGGTATAATTTAACAGATGACATACAATGAATATCTTGGGTTTTTTTTCTGTTTAAAGTGGCTTGACATCAGGTGAAGACAAATGCAAAGTACAAACAAAAAGATGCTTTGAATTTCTTATAAATATGAATTTTAAGAGGAAGCAAAATGTGTAATTAAGTAACACCCTGTACTTGAGAGGTTTAGGCCTTAGTTGGACTGCAAGAAAGTCAGCTGACATCTTTTTGTGATGTAAATAATATTGATAATATTTCAGAAATATGGGCAAGGCCATTTGCACTAAGTCTTCCATCAAGAGGGGAGTTTCAATTAAGATCCATTTGGCTGCAAGTAACAGAATACTAGATTACTGCTTTAAAATTAAGATAAGTATCTCACAAAGCAAGTGATCTGGACACAGGTGGTACTGTGAGTGATTCCATAAGTCAAAAATCACATAAAAAAACAAGTTCTTATCATCTTTCCATCCTGCATTTTCAACATGTTACTTATTTCTTCCCAAGGTAGCTGCCATAGCTCCACTGAACATATTCTTCTAGAAGAAGACAGCCAAAGGAACTTCTATCTCTATTTTTACCAAGAAACAAAATACTTTTTAAAGGCCTTATGGAATGCACCTTACCGCTCTGCTGGAGTAGAACTGAGTAGCATGAGTTCCAGGGCTCCAACCAGAGGCAAAATGGAAACAGACTGCTGTGACTTGCGCAGACACTTCCCTGGGGCTGGACATTTTGGCACCTAGGCAAAATCAGGAGTCAGTTGGTGAGGAGGAAGGAAGGACAAGAAAGCAACCAATAGTGTCTGCCACAGTAAGAAAATAGGTATATGCTAAGCAAGAAATTATCTTGCTTGCATAAGGTAAAATCTGATTCCCCAAAGAAAGATTGGGAAACTATTTTCAATAAAGATGATTATCTAATTGAACATAATATAAAGGAAAAAAACCACAGTTATTGCTCTCTTCAGGGAAAGAAGCAATAAGGACATTAAGACCATTCATAAGAAATAACCACTGGGAAATAGCTTGGGCAAATCACTGGAATATTTTGATATGTTCATGAAAAATGGGATTTTTGTCATATACTTTTGATTAGGTATTACTGACAAGACATTTCTTTTATGGAGAACAAAACAAAATAACGGGAAAATAATAGCAAGACATCTAAAAAACAACATAATTCAAAATAGACAACGATTTTGGAATGGCTAAAATCTATAATGCTGACAACACCAAATGCTGGCTAAGAGCTGGAGCAGCAGGAACTCTCATTCACTGCTGGTGGGAATGCAAAATACTACAGCCTCTTTGAAAGATCAGCTTCATAGGTTCTTATAAAACTAAGCAAACTCTTACCATCCAAGTCAGCAATTGTGCTCCTTGCTATTAGCCAAATGAGTTGAAAACTTACGTCTATATAAAAACCTGCACACATATATCCATGGCAATTTATTCCTAATTGTCAAAACTTAGAAGAAACTAAGATGTCCTTCAGTAGGTAAATGGAAAAATCAACTCTGATACATCTGTACAACGTAATACTACTCAGTGGTAGAGAAATGAGCTATTGAGTTACAAAAAGTCATAGAGGAAACTTAAATGCATAGGACTAAGTGAAAGAAAGCAATCAGAAAAACCTACGTATTGTATCATTCCAACTACATGACATTCTAGAAAAGGCAAAACTATGGAGACAGTAAATATGCTAGTGGTTATCAGAGGGTTTGTATGCAGGGAGAAATGAATAGGTAGAGAATAGGGTATTTTTAGAGCAGTGAAACTATCTTGTACGGCACTATGATAGTGTTCTCTATAATAGTGGATACATGTCATAATATATTTCTCAAAAAACATAGAACATGCAACACCAAGATTGGAGTCTAAGGTAAACTATGGACTTGGGGTGATAATGATATGTTAATGTTGGTGTATCAACTGTAGCAAATGTACCATGCTGGTGAGTGTATCAGGGCAGGAGATATGTAGGAACTCCCTGCTTTCCATTTGATTTTGCTTTTAACTTAAAACTGCTTAAAAAAAAAAATAGACAAGTTTCATATTTTAAGTTTTATGGGAATACACTTTAAAGGCATTACTCTTCAAAAATATTTCAAAATACATGCTGGCTTAGGCTAAGAATTTGGAGCATTTGTACATTAAGTAGTATGAAGTAGAAACTAAATGTATACATTAGAAGCGTCATGATTTAATGCAATTATTCAATTACCAAAATTAAAGATGTATGTGATGTGCCAACTTTAGAAATTTATGAAATCTACTATTAAAGTTAAATTAGTATCATTAACCAAAATCATGTATTGAGAATCTGATAAAATCAGTGAAATAAAATAAAGAGAACAGTATCATAGCAAGTCATCTCAATAACCCAATACTTAAATTGTTGTGTGATTATGTAAGTGTGTATATATGAGTTTACATGTATATGTATATACATCCATAAAGGTTAAGGAACAAATTAGGTTCTTAGAAACCAGTTCTGACTTTTGTTATTATTTTAGAAATGGAATCTATGGAAAGTTATTTTTCAGTTTATAAAATCAATAAGAAGAACATTAAGGCAAGTTTGGAAAATATATAAGAAGGAAGGTTAGGTCCCAGAGGAATTATGATCTAAAGAAGTCACTACTTTTTTGGAAGGTTACTTTCACACTCTGGTACCTGATACTGCCACGGACATAAATTCCAAATAATCCAATTTTATGTGTGTGTGCCACTTGCTCTTGATTTAAAATGCTGAATGAGAATCCAAATGAAAATAATTGAAGAATGACATTTTAATCCCCAGGTGAGTATATGAGGAGAATGGAAAGAACTGTACCAAAAAAAAAAAAAAAAAAAATGTGCTAGGAGTGGCCCATCATAAGACATTAGAACAAGGGAGTACAGACCAGTAGCCTAATTTAATACCTTGGTTCTCACCAGCTTAACGTCTTCTGAAATATATTACAATGGGAGATTTCAATAAAACTACTTTTTAAAAAAGAACAAGAAGTAGCTATGGTTCATAATTTACAATATTGAACAATCAACAATATAGAAAGACGGGAATATTCCAAATTTGAAATATTATTTTAAAACTAGAAGCATAAATTTCTGCATGGCCTGTTCTACCAGATTTAATATGTTTGAGGATTCCTAAGACAACCTAGACTTGGCCCTGGAGTCTCAAAGGCACTGGATTGAGGGGCAGAGGAAGCAGGGTTCCAGACTTCTGTTTTATTTAGAATAGTTCTTTTTACATTTTTTGACGTTGGAAATCTCCATAAAACGGTTTTTACAAAAGGGTTTTGAGGCCCTAAATTTTGGAAATCAGTGATGTATAAAATGGTACCTTCTAACTAAACTCTTAAGAAACAATTGTACGTATAAATGTATTTTGCTCTTCCAGGAAAATGATCTATTTTTTTCATATGTGATGCTTTTGAGCAAGTGCTTTTTATGGAACAGATACTTTGCTAGCACTTTCTGTAAGCTATTTAATTGCAATAAGGGTTTAATTATTCCTATTAAAAATAGAAATACACACACACGTATATATGGAGAGAGAGGGACAGAGAGACTGAGAGTCACTTCAAAATTCAGTTTCCTGTTTAGAACCTCTTGGGATGTTTTGTTTTTGCCAGTTAATTTTTCTCCAGCCAAACATTCTGGTCTATACTAATCCATAAAAGCCTTGCCACAGTTGGGTTGAAACAGCAGGAGGCTCAATAGACTAGTGGAACCAATATATATCCCCCTACTGTGTTTACAGAGGTGAAATCTCTCATCATAGGACTTCATCAGCAAGTCTCTGTTTTCTTAAAAAGTGCACTAGAATGCTTTGTAGTATTTGGGATAGATATAATTCTAAAAGGCCCACATTTACTCCAGCCAAGATAAAAAATGTTTACGGTAAACCTCGTATTGGCAACAAATTGCTATCACTTCCTCGTAATAGTAGTGAATCACTCATATTTAGTCTAGTTTTCTCACCAAGAGAAATTAAAAGGTATATGGAGTATAAAGAATGTCTTCCTATTTCATGTTTTCTTTCGATGCAATCTCTGTAACCAGCCACAATCTGGATGTTGATTTCCTGAAATCTACATTTCTATGCACTTTAAACCCTGACATCCATTCTTTTTGCTTTAATTGTTGCTTTCTTCTTGGCCTCCTTCCTGATTCTAGATAATAACAAATGCCTGAGCAAGTCTTTTATCTCTTGTGTTATAACCCTGTTCATAGTTCTACTAAAAAGGTGTCTAACTTTCCCGATTGCTGTCCATGATTTGACTCCTAATTCCAATCTCTTATGCTTAAAGAAAATTAAAAATATTTATCATATTTTTTCCATATAATAAGACCTTTATCTCTTGCTTTTAACTTGTCAGAGTTGGCAGACCTATAGAATCCATGCACACCTGATTATCACCTTTCATCTTTCCTCTCTCTTGAACTCTGGGACATGAGTATGATAGCTAGAGATGCAGAAGCCATTTACAAAAATGAGGATGAATGCCACACACTAAGGAAGATGGGATAGAAGGTTCAAGAAGGTTGGGTCACTGAGGACATAATGAAGCTGCCATATCTTGTCTGAACAGTCCTCCTTTATACTACTTGTGTGACAGGAAGAAATTTCTAGTTGATGAAGTCAAATTACCCGTTCATGTAGCCTTAATAGTAATTCTAGCCGATATGCCTACTGCAGATATGTACTGAATTATACAGAAGTTAAAAATTGAGATGAAGAAACAGATATGTGAAATGAGGTATATGTTTACATTTATTCTTTTTCCTACATTGCTACAAATTGCTACAAACTTCCCAAATTAAAAATGTATAGATATTCAGTGTTAGATATATTAGTAAAATATTTCTACTTAATAAAACATTTTGAGCATGCATCAAAGTCAATTTATTTTATCAATTATATGGACACATAAATGTATTTTTCCAAGGCAAAATAAAGCAATATCATTCATTTAACAAATATAGGATATGAAAAATGCTTTTCCATGTCCATTTAGTCTACATTCAACTTAAAGCAGCTCACCAGAATTATTGGTCATGATTCAACTTGCTTATTCATTCCTTTTGGGGGAAAAAGAAAAGATTTTAACATTTTGTATAACCAATATGTGAACTTTTAAAATAGCATTAGTTCTGTAAGTATCACCTGACTAACTCTGGAAATCTCGAAATTTATCTATGAATATTGGGGAAGAAATGGATCCCTGCGTGGTGTTTGGATCAGCTCTGTACAAGGCCACCCTCATTCCTGAAATGTAGCCTCTATGGGAGGAGGGAAACACAAAGCCGGCACGTATTTTCTACTAAAAAAGAAGTCAAACGGGATTTGTACGGTTAACTTATACAACTCATCTGTTCTTAGGTTGTATATGATAGTGAACAAATATGATCACGAATTTTTAAACTGTTCAACTTGTTATACTGTTGTGGGTCCTCTAGTTAAAAAGTGCATGTACTAGCCTGCTGGAGACGTATTTTGCCCAGGCTCTGTTGCTTCGCAGCCCTGGGAGCTCTTCAGCTGAAAGCTGACCCTGGCCGGGCACACACAGACGGCAAGGGGGACGACCGCGTAGACAGACAGCCACTCCGGACTGGGAGGTGGCTGGCTGAACAGGGGAACTTACTTATGAGGCTTGTCCGAGGCAGCCGCCAGACGAGTAGATCTCCGTGGCTGCCGCCCGCATCTTAAAGGTTTATATAGAGCCCTTAACCGGATTCTGCCATAGATACCTGTCCAGAGGGCCTCAACAACACATTACTCTCTCGAGGCTGCATCCCTGAAACTGCTCCCACCTCAGGAATGGTTGGCAGAACATGCATTCCAAAGGGAGGGGCCGAGGAGCTTCCAATTGCCCGGATGGGCTCGCAGGTCAACCAGAGGTCACGTCCTCTCAATGACCTCCTTCAACACGCTCATTGAATAAAAGTCATCGCAAGAAAACATTCCATTACCTTGAATATGTATCGTATAAATTCCAAATGAGACTTTGGCCATACCTACTTTTTCCTCCCCAGTGAACTTCTGTTTATTAGACACAATTTAGGAATATACATTTTATACAATACCTTTTTTAACCATTAAAAATGGAAAAGCCAGAATAATATTTGAAATCGTCTGAAGTGCTTACAACTATAATATTTTTTCTTATTATCAGATTACTTATCAAATATAATCATAATGTTTACTTCCATAAGGAAATTTGGTCAAAATTAAACACACACACATATAGTCACACTATGAACATCATCATTTTTCTTGTTATGTGTGGATCCTAATTCTTCAATGTGATGCTAAGATTTTGGGGAGCAGAAATGGCATCTTATTCTTGTCAGTTGGTGACATTGATATGGTTAATATTGCTCCACGTATTTACAACTTAATCAAAATTTATATCTTGGAATTATATTCTTTTGTATTGATTTGTTTTTTTCAATTGTTTTTGATATGGTAAAATACATATAACAAAATTTACCATTTTAACCATTTTTATAGATAATATTTTTATTACATTGTCAGCTGATTCAAATACATTGTTGAAAACAAAAAAAAGTGAGAAAAAGACAAAACAAAAAAGGAATAATTAGTAAATAAGCATGGGAAAGGATTTCACATCTTATTTGATAATGACTGTGATGTGTATTTACAACTCAGTAGGCACAAAGGATACGTAATGAAAACAACCAGTGGAGGTGAAAGTGTATGGTAACTAGCATTCCATTTTCTCAGAGCAACAGAGACTAAAACAGTATTTTGTCATACAATTTATACAATTACCTTAAGTTTATATTCCTTGATTCAATTTTTTCACATCTGCATATCTAAGGAAATGATCCTGTTACACACAGCAATTCACTGAAGCTTTATCAAATCACCAGGAAAAAAAAAAAGAAGAAGTCTCCTTACAAAAGGGAACTACAAAACATTCATTAGCAGGATATTCAGCAACCATTTATAATGAAGTATGTTCATACAATGTTAATGTGAAACTCAACAGAAATTAAGTATGGATAAAACCACCTAAGAAACAGGCACAACAATGATGGCAAAATAAAACAGACAGAAGTGTCAGGGTAAGGACGTCAAGGTCCTGGTCTTTTACTTTTTAAAATTTGCCTGCAATGTGCTTATCATGTGAAATGTACAATTTAATGATATTCAATGCATTCATAATGTTGTGCTACCATCACCACCATCCAACTCTGAGAACTCTTTCCATCTTCTAAAACTGAAACTCTGTACCCATTAAACAATAACTGTGGTCTCCCTTTCCCCCAGCCCCAGGTAACCCCCACTCTATTTTTTGTCTATATAATTTTGACTATTCTATGTACCTCATGTAAGTGGAATCACGCAGTAGTTGTTTTTGTGACTGGCTTTTTTCACTTAGCATGATGTCCGTAAGCCTCATCTGTGTTATAGCATTTGTCAGAATTTCCTACCTTCTCAAAGTGGAATAATATTCCATTGTGTGTATACAGATTGTGTATATATACATTTTGCTTATCCATTCATCCATCAAGGGACACTTGAGCTGCTTCTACGTTGTAGCTCTTGTGAATAATGCTGTTACATATATGAGCAGACCAGTATCTCTTTGAGAACCTGCTTTCAATTATTTTAGGTAAATACTTAGAAGTGCAATTGCTAGATCAAATGGTAAGCCTATTTTTCATTTTAGAGAAAGTTTCGTACTGTTTTCCACAGCAGCTGTACCATTTTACATTCCTACCGGCTGTGCATCAGTATTCCAGCGTCTCCCCACCTTCACCAACGCTTGCTATTTGATGGTAACCGTCCTAATGGGTGTGAGGTGCTTGGTCCTTATTCTTAATTCAAACAATCACTATATGAGTCAACATTTTTATATAAAATAAAAATTTGCTTTATATGAAGAATTAGATGTAACGCTGAAAAGCACTTTAATAAGTAACAAAGATAATTATCTTGCATTCATACTTTTTCCTCTGTTGGTATAAATCACCACAAATTTTCCAAGGTATTCTCATAGACATTCAATGTTAGATGTAATACTGAAATAATATTTTCAATTAATTGTTTCTCAGTGCATTAACAAAGCTCAATAGAGCAATTATATTGAAATGACTCCAAGAAAAAAAGGACTTAGGAAAGTAGCATGTGATATATGAATAAAGCAAACTTTAAGAAGAAAATACGTAATTTAAATCTCTGTGAGCTATGTGTTCTTTTGACTGAACAGGTGATGTGAAATTCTAAAGAAATGCGTATTAAGAAAATGATCAAATCCTTGGCATATGCTCTCAAGAAGCCTAGAAACATAGTAACAGGATGTAGTAAAAGATGAAAGCAATGCTATTTTCATTGATGTTCTATCACAGAAAGTTTAGGCCACTAGTAACAGTATATAATAAAAGAATAAAGTGATGTGGAGTTTTCACTGATATATTTTCTGTCATAGGAAGTTTAGACTATTGTTTTTCCAGCACCTCAAGTGGGAAAATAAATACCTTCTAGGCAAATAAAAAGTTTCTGTAGGCCAAGGTAATTTAGTATCTGCTCTGGCAGATGACATATGCAATTTTTCATCCTCTCTGAGACCACCTGAACAGCTGTCCTTGTGTGCTTAAATGGTTATTAAAATACCACTTTGGAAGTGTTTACCTGAAGGCTATAGAAAAAGTGAGATATCTTCTCAATTCTGGAGAAATTCAATTTAATAAAGTTGATTTTAAGCTCTATTACACCTCAACTCTATTTTCTCCATGGTCGTTTCAGATGGAAGGAATGAATGTCTCTGTTGGAAAACAGATCTGTGGTGTCAAAAGATAGTATTTGGATTCCTGTCATCGTAACTGCGAAAATAATCCATGGGTAATCTGTAAGGCCATCCTAAAAACCCCCACAAATACAGAGACTCTATAGGAAGAGGAGAGAATGTAAAGTACATCTGGATTCTTAATAATACCTCAACAAAAGTAATTTCTGTTCCTTGAATATATTAGATGCTTTCCTGCTTTTCCTCTGCCTAGAGGAGTCTTCATTTAGAAATTCGAGTGGAACTCTAGCTCACTTCCTTCAGTATTTGTTCTAATCACAGTCTCTTTATGAAGCCTATTTTACCCTACTCCCTATGCCAGCATCCTTAATCCTTCTTAACTTGTTCTATTTTCCTTTTACCTGTAACATTTCTCTCCTTTCACAAAATGGATGATTTACTTGTTTTATTGTCTGATCTCTTACTGTAGTATGTAAGTTCCACAATGGCAGGTACTTAATAAAATCCGTGGAGTTAATGAGTGAATGAATGAATAATTAGTAAATCAGGAAGTGTTTAATTAGTATTTAGTATGTGCAGGTCATGTCCAGAGCACTAGAGATAGATATTTTCTCTGCTTTCATGCAGAAATCCTTCTTGTGGGAAATACAGCCATTAGGTAAGTTATTTTGAATGTGATCAATAAATTTGAAGCACTATGGGGAGTTATTAAAGAGTATAATATCGTATCACCTGGGGCTTCAGTGTTCAACTACGAAATTGCACTAAAATTCTATTCTTATACATGAATAAAAGTTCCTAAGTTTGAGCAACGCCTTTTGTTTTTAAAAACTATCTAAGTCACTGTGTTTGTTGACCTAATATTGTTTTCATACTATATTACACATCTGTTTTTATTAGTAACTTGGCTTCATTCATTCTTTTGTGCCTGTTCCATAGTTTTCAAAATAAAAAATAGAATCATTTTATTGATCAAGAGAGGTAGTCAAGACACTCTTACAAACAAGTAACTGTTAACACATGAAATTGAGATATGACAAGTATTTCCTTAATATGCAAGTATTAGGGAAGGGAAGATGGGATTAGGATTACTACATGCCTTACTTGTGTAGAATACATCTATCAACAATAGCTGATTAAACCATATCCAGTAAAACATAGCACGTCCCTAACTTAGAAGAAAAGATCTGCTCCTTTCCTCATGCTGCTGAAGTGCAAACGTTCCATGGAACAGCAATCAGAGAGAAGGGAGACACTCAGAAGAAAAGTTATTTGAGTATCTGGATTCTCATCAGAGAGATTGTTCTTCTTCACACTCCTTTCTTCCCTAGCAGAATGAAGCAAAGGCAAGAAAAGTGAAAATTGTCTGCATTGTAGAGCCAAGTAGACCAGGCTTCCCGGGTTGCTTTGGGGAGAGGCAAACACAGACAGCCTGTGGATGCCTAGAGGCCAGTTCACAGTCACTTAACACCTCCCGGACAATCCTCACACTCACAGGATAATGTGTTTTTGACGAATATCGTAACAGCCTCTCTAAGAAAATCTAGAGAATAGGTCTGCATGTACGATCGTACAGCTAACATACTGGTAGGAACTGTTCCGTGTATTTTGTGAAAACAAAGAAGAAGGGGGAGAAGGAGAGGAAGGAGGAAAGGAGGAGGAGAGGAAGAAGAAGAAAGAGGAGGAGGAAGAAGGGAAGAAGGAGATGGAAGAAAACTCTAACGCATGTGTCATTATTTGATAAAATTTAAAAAATGAGAGGACAAAATGAGGAATTCTGTTATTTCTGAGATTTGGGTCAACTCTAAGCCAAAAGAGTATATATTCTTTATTATTTGCCTAGCATTGAAGTACCAAGACCAAATAAGAGAGAGGGTAGAGCATGTGTGACCCTCCAGAGAACATGCAGAGGGCTGGGAGCCCAGAACTTGAGCATGTGGAATGTCCTTCCTGGTCATGCATTTTCTTTTAACCGCACAGGGAGAAGAATCTTGATTAATCACCGAATATTTGGTTGCTTCTTCTCAAAATTTATATAAGAGACACAATTTAATGTTAAAGCTATAATTGACCTTATTGAACTTATAATCTTCAAATATCTCATTCTTTAAGATTTAGACTTTTCACTTCTATCATGAAGACTTACAGAAATCATTATCCACATGCAATATATTTTGTACCAGGTATCTTCTTCTTCACCATCAACACTCTCAGGTGGGTTTACTGTAATTTATTAAGAACAATATATATTTGCATCTAAGGTCTAGCCAGGTGTTACTGTTATTTAGCTGGTTTATTTTTCAACCGGTTTAAATGTCTGACTATGGTCTTTGTGATTCCCACCAGCTGTACACTGAAACAGCTGTGTCTCCCTCTCTTAGAGCAATTTCCAGGGACTCGTATTTAAAGGAGAGTGAAATGTTGTCTCTAATTATAACAGCAATCTGTTCCACAGCAGTTTTCACACTCTACTTACATTCCCTACTGTGTTTTTCCAGTAGTTTTACCCTTTCTTCCATTTCTCTAATTTTGGATTTAAAACCATCAAACTGCTGGTTAACTGAATTAACTTTAAAGTACATTCCTTCTACTGCAGTTTTTTGAAGCACATATGATTGCTTACACTGATATTAAAGATTGAGTTTGAGTTATTTTTTCCAGATATCAAGAACAAGGTAAACTGTTGGGCATTCATGAGGGACGGTTAGTGCTTGATATTTCTTTATCTTCTACCATTGGTGCCACCTGCTTTATGATGACTAAGGAGCATGCGTGGTAGAAGAGCAGTGATGCGTGTCAATACAGAGGCCTTTTCAAATGTGTTCTTCCAATTCTTCTGCACAACTGCCATTTTATAGAACAAGAAAACAAAACACAAAATAGTTAACGAGCATCTGCTTTATTTAAGAAATGTGGCAAATCAATTAAATCTCCACTAACTTTTCAACAGAATATGTGCTCAATTTCCAAAATAGAACATATTGATATAATTTTAGAATTGGCTTTGTAGTTATTTAAACCTGGTTCTTAATTTCGTGATGGGTTACCAGCTAAAGAAAAAGCAGTTAAACAGTCCCTAAACATGACCAAAAGCAACTTTATGCCCTTCATGCTCTGATTTTGATGTACTGGTAACATAAAGATTTGAAAATAACAAACTTTGTTTAATAGTCAGAGGTTTAATACCCAAAACATGAAAGTGTCTTATAATGTAAACATGTTTTATTGCCAACCAGATTGTTGTTTAAAAAAGAAATAAAAGAATAAAATCCATAAATTATCTAAAATTTTATATATTATTGCTTCACCATATAATCTGTTATCCAAGAATCTAGTTACTTCATCATTTGTACTTTTCAGATTTTCATAGTAAACGAATTCGTTTTCCACAAGGAAGTTAACACATTTTGTCCATTTATAAAAAAACATAACTTCTATGATTTATTTATTATTGTTTTGAGCAGATAGATTAAGGAAGTACTGCTGTCTTTATAGTATTTTTATTTGCTATTGAAATAGAATATTTTCTTCCAAAATATTATTTATCTTGTGATAGTTTGCATATTAAAAGTTCTTGATTCTCGATTACTAATTTAACCTGCTCTCTTACTTAATTTGATTTTTGACTCAAAAAAACTTATGTGATTCTTTAAGATTTTCTATGCACTAAATCAGGTCAACTGAGAATAATAAATTTTGCTTTGCCTTTTTTTCAAATTTATATCTCTTGCTTCTTTCTTGGCTCTAATAGCTTCTTCCCTTAGTTCCAGAACAATAATAACAAGGTGATTTTTGGCATTCTTCTCTGCCTCTTAATTTTAAACACAGTGCTTTCAGTGTTTTAACATAAAATTTTTGATTCTGATTTGAGATATTGCTCATAAACATTTTCTTATCCAATATGTGACATCATGAAGAGAGAACTGAGGAGTTTTGACACAGGAGAAATACTAACATTCTTTTCTATGTGATTGTCTTGACAACATAGAATTTACACTTTCTCCGAAATCTATTTTCTTCCAAAATCTGTGTGTAGTAATATTGCTAATAAACCATCAGTAATACTACCACAAAACGTATTAGTCTCCTCCTACCCAGTTCAACTCTGTATAAAGAATATAAACAAGGGCACCTGGGTAGCTAAGTCGGTTAATCGTCTACCTTTGGCTAAGGTGATGACCTGCAGGTCCTGGGATCCAGTCCAACCTTGCTTCTTCCTCTGCTTTTGCCCCTCCCCCCCACTTGTGCGAGCACACATTCTCTTTCTCTCGCTTGCTCTCTCTCTCAAATAAATAAAATCTTTTTTAAAAAGAATATAAACAGATACTTAATGACCTCTAGTCCCCATATCAAAATAAAAATGCCAAAAAAATGCTCAATTAAAATTATTTAATGCATTTGTCTCTTTCCTATAAATATGAAGTTATTTTACTAGCACAATATCATTTACAGTGATTTTCAAAGGCAGGAAATATACTGAGGTGGTCTGGTCTATATGTTTCCCCAATTGGACATGAGCTGTCTTCCTCATCAAAGATTTAATTATTTCACCACATTCTCCACAAATTTATAAAAAATGAATATACTAGATCCATGTAAAATTTCTAGTACTAGAGTAATGCTAATTATTTCCATTCCACACACAGAACCAGGTTGAAATAGAGAGAGTAACAAAAGTTGCAGAATCAGAAAGACAAAGCTTCTTGTCCATCCCTTACATATAACCAGAAGCAAGAATCAATGGAATGAAATGAAAGGTTAGGATAAATGACCATTAATATGTGTGTGTGTCTGTGTGTGTGAGTGAATGAAAGCAAATATTTGTATTATGTACATACACTGCTAAGTGTCTATGGAATAATACTTAAAGTTATGTCTCACAAACACTAAACCATGGAAATTCATTCATTCACAAATAAAAGCATTCCCAGTTCACCCCACCCCAGTCATAGTTACTATGACTAAACTAAAAGTGGGTACTGTTGCTTTTTAGGTGTAATAATTTTTTTCCTCAACAAGATTGCTTTAGTTAGAATTTGTATTCAGCCTATATTTGTTAAAACAAACACTAAGTCTTTATGATAGGCACTTATGTTAAATATAGTCTTTTGATTAGTAAACAAGAACATTTTTTTTTCTTTAATGCGAAACAGAAAGACTTCATGTCAACCTCTCCCCTCAACAAGGTGTCTTTGGGTAGAAATAAATAAATCATTTTAAGGAGGGGCATTTCTTGTCATGACACTTGTCTTCTGACAGTTATTCGGTGATGCATAGCTGAAAAGGGCTCTGTGCTTATTTATGGTGAAAAATAATTACCAGGACTTGACAAGGAAGAATGTATTCATTCCAAGCCTACGGCGGAAGTCTGCTGAGATAAACAAAAGAAAGAGAGTTAGTGAGTAAATTCATTGAGACCGATCTCATGTATTTCTCCCCCTGGCTGAAGGCTGATGTTGCACACTTCCTGTAAGCAACAAACTGTGAAACCAACACTACAAAACAGAAGCACCTGTAAGTCAATGGGAGCCCATTTTTGCTCAATGAGAGATCCTGACAACTGACAACTAATAACCATCTGCCTGAGACTCAGTTTGAGTTTTTGAGATGCATCAGGTCCCCCTTCTTGCCTCCAGCTTCATGTCCAATAAGCTTCCAGTTCCTGACATTTTGAGTCATGGACTTACAAACACTTAGAGCTCGCCTGGTGGACAATTATCTGAGGCAATATTCAGGCTTTCTAGATAAGGATAATGAGCGTAGGTTAATTAGGTAACAGTTCAAGGTCATACACCTACTTTGGCAAAGCGATCAAACAAAATCTAGGTTTTAAAATCCTAGTCTCATGTCCTTTTATTCTGTGCTGCCTCCCTTAAGTAATTATCTTTTAAAGTAAAACTAACAGGAATCAAGTCAGAGGAAGCCTCTGAATTAACATGCCATTTTGAAGAATGTGACGACACTGATTTTTTCCAAGGAAACCTTCTTACCCCCATCTCCAAGCAATCAGCAGGAGCTTTAATTTTATGATGAATCTTCCATGCTTTTTGGCCAGATCTCCCTGGTGAATGAGTGGAGAAATCTTTGAGTTGGCAGCACAAGTTTAGGAAAACAATCTGTAGCCCTGGAACAGAGAGAAGCTAACTGGCACATATGGGGAGTGAAAACATGACCGTGGCCTCATTAGCACCATGTGCTAAAAAACAGAGCTAAGCAGCCAAGTGTGAAGGTGAACCAGTCATGGAGGAGGTCTGGGCACCCTAAAACGGACGTGTTTCGACTCACTGTGGAGTTTCTCCTGGATGTAATTAAAGCTTGATCCTTCCAGCTGTAGTGCCACAGATTGTTTTAAGATAAACTCAGTCTATAATTAAAAATCTCATTAATCATTTCCCAAATTATTTGTTGTAATATAAAATGGGAGTTGAAACCATTCCTGCCGTGAAAAAATGGTTATACTATTAATAACCGTGGCTGTCACAGATGTTAATGGCAAAGAGACCTTTGTGTTACTGTTTAGAGTCTTCCATTTTCACAAATCCCTCACTGAGCAAGCAACTGAATACCCAAGTATTCTTTAATCCCATGTGTTTTCTTACTTTGTAATACATTCGGCATTTTTTAAAACTTCTGACTGTTGAATAAAAAGAATATTATATAATTGTAATTTCAGATTAAATTTATGAGACTCAACGTGCACAAATGTAACTGGATTGAAAATGAGATTATTAGGTTGTTTATCGTGATTGGCAATCCATCCAGATGCTGACACACACTATTGGTAGCTACCAGACTGAGATTTTTCTTTCCTGGAACTTTAAGGTTCATATCAGCTTTCAGTTTATAAAGGTAATAATGGAACTCGATCAAAATTATAGGGATAGACAACAGAACTCTACCCAGGTGACAATTTCAAGTGTGGTTTTGTGGTAACGAAGCCTCAATATCATGGGTGACCAGATGTTGGTTTTCCTGGGATATATCCAGTTGACACCTACTGTCCCTGAGACCCATCTGGTTTATTTAGCATTTGTTCCTGATTTGTCATTGTTATTAAAAATTATTATCAATAGTTACATTCACCTAGGATGGGTATAGCATATTTTCACTTTGTGCTTTCATCTTCTGCCTTTGCCCCTGGGGTGGTAGAGACTCATGGGTAGTGAACTGAGGTCTAACATGCATTTAAATCTGAAAGACAACTAACACCCCAGTTCTCATTTCCTAATCTTTCCAAGACCCAAGGGAACTAACTTCTTTAAAGATAGCATTCTAACTAATAACATGAAGTACGTTCTCTCACTGGGCTGTCCTTGCTGACCATTCGATAAATAGTTAGCTGTGCCATGCATGGCACCTGATGATGTTTATGAGATACCAAAAGCCACCAGGAGTAAGGAGAAATCATACATTAATTATATTTTAAATATACATATTATGTAGAAATACAGTAGAATATGGTATGGATGCTTTTGTCATACTGATTATTTTTGTGATTTATGGTTTGAAGCTACAACTCTATTGTTTGGTCATGCTTTTGTTGGGCTGTTTTGCATTATTAAAAAAATTTCAGTAGCAATAAACTAGAAAATATATACATTCAATGGAAAATTGAGTTATATGTTTTTATTGTTCAAGAAAGTTGTTATTGATCAAGTAACTGCACAGAATGTTGGCCAATACTTACTGCCCACCATGGTGACAAGATTCAGTACAGGAAGTCTAAGATGTCAAGTCTGCTGAGGAAGAATTAATAAAGCTGGTTGATGTGTGAAGAAGTATGTGTTCAAATATAAGGATTTAGCAACTGAAGGTTCTATGGTAAAGAATGATGATTCATACAATAGAACTGTATTTGAAATTGTCACCTGGTTAGAGTTCTGTTGTCTACCTCTATTATTTTGGTCAAGTTCTATTATTATCTTTATAAACTTAAAGCTGACATGAAAGAGTGTTTACATATCACTATGTAAAAAACAAATTTTTACTCAAAGATTGCTTACTTAATTATTTTTGTTCTATTTTCATCTTCAGTTTTTCTTATACATCATGAAAAATAGTCAATACACTAGCTTTGTTATCAGAAAACCCTTCATAGGTAATGAAATTATTCCAGTTTTATATCAATGCCATCAGATACTTCAAATAAGAAGTTACTTAATACTTGCTATAATCGCATATTTTCATCCAATTTATGAAATCAGAGTGACGCTATTAGAAGTTCATCTTGTCAAAGATTAAACATCAAACATTAGTTAATGCTACCATAAAGTCAATATTAATGATAAATTTTGGTGGGGCAGAGTATCATATTTTTAAAAAATGCTCCTTAATAAATTTAAAAACATATGGAGTAAAAAGTATACTTGAAATAGGTTTCAAGGCATGGGCATAATTTACTATTATATTCAAACAAATTGTCATAACCCAACAATGGAAATAGAAGCTATAACTATCAAAATTTAACATATACTACATACACACATACATATACACATAGGCAGACACACACACAAAGACTGAATATAACTGAACTAAAAATTTTTCATTATACAGCTCTTGAATTTCTGCATAATATTATGTCTTTTTCTTCTAGTGCCCATTATCAGTTGTATTTAAGAAATGTCTGATGTTTGGAAAAACTTTCAGAAATCACCTTCAAGAACCCAGTGTGGTTTTAGACATTTTTTTAAAGCAGCACTTTGTATTTTAGTTAAAATTTATTTGAAATCAGGTAGAAATTTTATTAAAATATTCAGTGAATGGAGAACTAAAATCTAATCCTTTTAACCTTTTAGGATATTACAGTTACTTAAAACAAAGCTTGAAATAAGAAAGAACTAATAGAATGGCTTTTTTTCTCATATAAATATTTATCCAAAAAAAAAAGACACTCTGGAACTCACAGGCAAAGGAGAGTAGCTATTAAATATTTGGGCTATAGTATTTTCAAGTTTGAATAGTGAAAAAAAATTGATACTATTCTTTTCTTACAAGGATTTTTTCCATAGTTTCTCCCAATTAAAAATATTGTGGTCTAAGCTTAAAAGTCAATTGACTGTGTCAAATATTTTTAATTAGTTAAGCATACAAATTAATTGTGATGAAGGTCATGATTAAATTATTTTAAAAATTTTAAATGCTAATCCTTCAAATATTGAAAAGATACATTCTTCAGAAATGTACAAATCACTGGGTATTAAAGACTTAAATGGCTGGGAAAGTGATTAAAATATGTAAATATGTGACAAAAATAAGTTTTCTGATTTGCTGATTTTTGTTTAATCAATATAAAATAGTTACTTTTAAAATTTTGCTGACATATATGTATTTACCTTTGTACTTTTTATAATTATATTTTTATTTATTTTTTATTTTTTAATTCATTTTTTAAAAAGATTTTATTTATTCATTTGAGAGAGAGAGAGAGAGAGTGAGAGAGAGTATGAGTAGAGGGAGGGGGAGAGGGAGAAGCAGGCTCCCTGCCAAGCAGTGAGCCAGGTGGGGGGCTCCATCCCAGGACTCTGAGATCATGACCTGAGCCCAAGGCATACACTTAACCAAATGAGCCACCCAGGTGCCCCAAGAAGAATAATGTTTCTAAGAGACAAGGAAATCTCTTAAAAATACTCATGCCATTAATTTGTGATTAAGAAAATTGTAAGAAAAAACTCAGTTGTCTAACACTATAGCAATTGTTTTAAATTAGAATTTCCATGTGGTGCAGTTGTACTAATCAGGATAATCTATCTTATCTTACAAATATCCTACAATTCCCCACGGCTTCTCGCAGTAAAGTTTTGTGCCTGTCTCATACCATATTACAATGTAGGTAGGCAGTAGTCACTCTTCCACGTTGTCAATCAAGGATGCTGGCCCCTTCCATCTCGAAGCTGTGCCATGTTTAAGGTCTCAGAAACCTCCACTTAATTGTTTACAGTCACATAAAGAAAGAGAGAGCTTGAGAAAGGTCAGGGAGATATTAGAGGCTAAGCTTAGGTTAGGCTTCATCGCTTCCTTTTGCATACCACTGGTGAGGACCCAATCACATGGCCCTACCTAACTGCAAAGGTTCTCGGAAATGTAGACTAGAAGTCTGTCAAAGAAATGAAAATACAGATATTGGTGAACAACTGGTTGGTTTCTGCCAGTCTTCCAAGAGAGGTACCTATTTATTGAATATTAACTCAAGAGTCCATTTATAGCTCCTTAACACTGTGCTTCACGGCTAATTACAAGAATACAATATCAAACACTTCCAGGGAGCAGTTAACAAAGAAAATGAATAGAGCAGCCAAGAAGGTAAGTAATAGGGAGTGGTAGAGACTGAGGCAACAGGTGAGCAAAGCTCCAGACGCTGCCAACCTGCATGGAAGGTCACCTAGAATTACTAGCCCATGGAAATTTAAAGAGAAACTGGTTGTACAGACTTCTTATGAGCATATGTCTGATGTTCAAATTCTTTTTCAAATTAAAAATTTCTTTTAAAAAGACTTTACAGTCAAACTCAACATTTATGAGCCCCCTCTTTTTTAAAAATGGGGAAGGGAGAAGGGGTTAAAAGCATTGAATTGCCCGTCTTTTTTTTTTATTATAATAATATTTTTTATTATATTATGTTAGTCACCATACAGTACATCCCTGGTTCTTGATGTAAAGTTCTATGATTCATTAGTTGCGTATAACACTGTGCACCATGCAATACTGCACTCCTTACTACCCATCACCAGCCTATCCCATTCCCCCGCCCCCCGCCCAAGTCTTAAATAGAAAAGAAATGAAGAAGAGAAGGGGCTTATAAAGAGGCAATATGTAATTTAATCACAAACATACAAGCTATATTTATCTAGAAATGTGGCTTGAGGCTGAAAGGATGTACTATGACTCTAAGGAGTGTCTACGGAGGGGAGAGAGATTACGGCACAGACGGACAACCAGGAGGAGAGACCGAAATGGTCAAAATGCCTCCAAATGAGGCAAGGGCCAGTGTCTTGCCATAAGCCTAATAAACCTGGTGAAGTTGGTCAGTAAGTTGGTCAGCTTCTGTTAATTCCATTTTCCTTTCTCTCCCTGCTATTTTATCTCATTTTCATCATAAGTACTTCCACTTATCCATATAGTTAAAGGTTAACTTGTCAGACAATGTTTTTCATGCTGAAAAGCTTCTTCTATCTTCTCAAGAAGAGCTGCTTCTAAGGAATGCTTCTGTATCTGTTCTGTACCACATTCAGTCCTCCTCTTAATTATCCCATTTCTTAGACCTGCCCAAATTAGTTGAGTTAGACTTTCAGTAATCTGGTGTGGCACCCTACTTAAGCACCAAGGGATATTCAGGTATCATTAATATAAGTAGAAATATAGATTAAGACTTCTCTGTTATGCATTTGGGTGTTAGCCATACATTGAGAATCACATAATAAAGGATCCATGAACTAAATGTTCAGGTATTATTTTTTAAATAATTCAAGTTTTGTTTCTGGTAAAATAATTGTATTAAAAACTCTGAAAGATATGAAGAGTTCACTGAATTCATTTCTTATATCACAGTCTATCCATTATTACATTACGGTACATCTAATTAAGATCAAAGTAATATAGATATTTATATATATAAATGATGCGCAATTTTACAATTTTTCAAATCACTGTTTTTCTTTTTTTTCAAATAACTATTTTTCAAAAACATTTTTCAAGTGTTTTTCAAAATACTTACCTGAGTTGAATTTCAAAGTGTTTTTGTAGTAATACTACCCTGTCCAATTCATTTACATTTTGTAATCAAAAGAATTATTTTCCATATCAGTACGAAACTGATACTGTTTTTGATAAGTGGAACCAATCGAATAACAAACTATGTTGGTAGGTTTGTCTTGCTTGTTTTCTATTTGGAGACTACGTTAAATGTGATTTAACTGAATTTATTGTATTTATTTTGCATTGTGAAAAAATGGCATATAGGGCCTATAAACAGGTAGAAAGCTTTTCAGAAACTGTTTTGAAGAAGTAATATATCTGTTGTTGCTTTCAGGGCACTAAAAATCTCAGCATTGGCACTGCCTCTCAGGTGAATAGGATTCCTAGTAAATGTTTCAAAGAACAGAAAGGAAGACAATGGGGACAGAGAGTGATATGTACAAGGGAAGTAATGGTCCCCAGTTGGAGGCTGAAAGGTGTGGATCATTATAAGGTATAAGCCATATGGAAAGGAAGGAAGGGAATTGCTTTGAATGACTCAATTGAATTTCTGGTCCACAGAATTGTCCTGTCAATTCAGTCACAGTCAGACATTGCTTTGCATACCAGCAACCTCCCCAGTACCTCTGTTCCCATTCATCCAACGTTATAAGATGGTATAGGGAGAAATACAAAGGTGTCAAAGTTGATCTTTCCTCATTTGATCATTTTGGCTAGGACTGACATGTTTAAAAAGTCATTTAATTATACAAAAATGGCATTTTAAAAGTATTTCGGATAGAGTGGCTTGTCTACTACCTGAGCAAATGGAGTATAGAAGAACCTTCATGTATTTTAGTATAAATTTGTCTCTAGGTAACGCCCTTAAGATGACTACAGTAATACCTTTTAGCACATCCTATTATTCATTTTCAGTTTGCTCTAAATCTCCCTGAATGTTCCTTCTTCAAGTTTGAGGTTTTTCATTTGGAATCAATTTATCAATATATTTATCTTTATGTAAATATCTGTAATGAATAATTCAATTCTGAGTGATAAATTCAATTTTCTTCATTAATTTCATTAATGTTTAGTTGTTTAATAATAGATAATAAGGAGATGATATTTGAGTTAGAGATCATTCAGTAAATTATATAAACTCAGGATTTAGTCTACTAAATTATATAAAAATAATTTTAATAAATGCAAGAGAGCTAAGCAATATTAGAAATAAATTATAATCTCCAGTTATGTTTTTTAAAACACTGGATTTCAAATTCAACCTCCAAATTTTTAATTACTTTTTGCGTATATATTATTTTTAGAATCTTTGCATTCTAAGCCCAAATTTGGAATACAAAATTCAATAAAGAATCATTTTTTATAAAAGGGAATTTGTGTTTTAGAATGATTTAAAATATCAATCACCACTGAAAACATTCTCATAACAAAACAAGGCTAAAGTTAGTAATTTAGTATATTCTAAAATTTTCAGAAACAATGTCCATTCTGATCATATACATCATTTCTTTAGTCTGGAATAACCTGAGAGATTTATATTGTACAAAATGAAATATATATATTAAAATAAAAAATTAAATTTCTATGTATGCATAGATATACATGCACACTACTTTTAAATCACCAAATATTTGCAGGAGATCTAACAGTTGATCTAATTTGGGCCCTTTGGGACATGCTGGAACAATGAGCCACTGGCTTGCTTTCCTTCCTGTTCTCTGACAAGATTATGGGTAGTATCATATAATTAGAGTAAATAACCATAAGAGATATATTGCACAAATTGTTTAAGATCAGAAAACTCTTCTTAGGCAAATATAGGACTAGAATAAATGTCTCCTAACCTCTAGCACAGTGATTTTTTTTTATGCAGACATACCCAAAGCCATAATTTATCAGAAAGGTTTTATTTACAGAGCTTTTCATAAATTTATATTCAGTGCATATTTAATTGAGTTGTTTTCTTAATGTAGCATTTGCATCATCAAACTTTTTATATAGCTCTGGTTCTTACTATCACAGACAACAGGAACTATGTAAGAAAAAGATAAAATGAAAGTAAACCAATATGGTTCTTTGCACAACAAAATCTTTTGGCCACCAAGTCATTAATTTCTCTATTTTTTTTTCCTTCCTTGAGTCTTGCATATGAAAAAGACAGTTCAGTCTCTTCAGATTATAGCATTTTATAGCAGATGCATAAGAAATGTGTATTTTCAAATGCCCCCTCCCGCTACTGCTAATTTCTTTGTTACTTTTGCCTGATTGGTTTAGCAATTCTGATGAGCTGTTTGTGCTTTGTATTTGGATGATGTTTTAGCAGCAGTTTTAGGCTAAAGACTTCACTCAATTGGCTCCTTTGAAACTTATTAATCTTATGGTGATGGTGGTGAAGGAAGGATAAATTAGGATGCCTTTATTATTGATCTGTCCAAAGCCTTCATGTTACTTGATCATACTCTATTGTTTATACAGCTGAAGGCAATTAATTGTAGAAACAAGACAAGTTGTTAACACAGAACTGTTTGCAAGTCTTCCCATTAAAGGCACTGAACTTTATTGTAAAGTGTTGGATCATTTCAATTAATTTTCTTTCACTTCTAAATTAGCAGAGCATTTCAATGTGTACTTGTTCTGTTCTGTGAATCTATCTATTTTTGATCGTTCAAAATCAAGTGTCATCTTGGAGTTTAAAGTGGAGGGTCAAATGTAAAAGTAACAAGGGTCTTAAATTGTTTTGACAAGCTCCATAGCATTGCATTGCTCACTTTCTTTTCATACTTGATCGTTGAAATATTGAGTAGGCTAAGTATTTTAGCTAAAAACAATTGGTTTCTCTTAACTCTTAGATATATTTTCCTGCTTAAAGACTGATAATTTCCTCATGTACCCAGAATTTGGATTTCTACCAATATTATAGATTCACTTTAATATTATAGAAAGGAATTTATTAAAATAACAAAATAAACTGGATAATATTGATTATACCAGTCAGTTCTATATATTTTCAACTAGAAAAGAGATCTATTTAACTTAAATAGATTAATGTTTCTTTGACACTTAAAAGTATGTAATTCTATGAAACTGAATGTCCCTTTAAAAATATACATACTGGGGTGCCTAGGTGGCTTAGTCAGGTAAGTCTCCAACTCTTGGTTTCAGCTCAGGTCATGATCTTAGGGTCATAAGATCAAGTTCCACATGGGGCTCTGCATTCACCATAGAGTGTGCTTGAGTTTCTCTCTCCCTTTGCCCCCACTTGCTCTCTCTCTCTGTTTCTAGATCTCTCTCTCAAATAAATAAATAAATCTTTCAAAAATAAATAAAATACACATATGTACTAAAGAAAACATGACCTAAAACAAGTAAAACATACTATCCAACCTTCTCTGACTTTAATTAAATCCCCTGTTTTCTTTCAATTTTAATTTACAAGCCTGACTTCTTAGACGAAAATTACATGGGCTAAAATTTATGACCTGGTATTTTTGTGAGCACTATTGGAAAGAATTTCATAACAAAGGATAAACACAGTAATAGATGCAATGTATCAATCAGAATCATAGCTACAACAAAATGGTAGAAACATTAGGATTGTACACATTTTCATTACATTCCTGATACTTCTCTACTGAGATCATAAATATCAGCATCAAAATATTAGTTCAAACTTGAGAAAGATTTTGACTGCGGTCCCCAGCATTTACAGTTAAGAATTGCTGTATCAAGTATCAACACAGCCAATGAGTTGAAATGGTTAAGTCAAAGCAATTAGATAAGTACCATATTTCCAAAATATAAAAATGAGTCTAATTTAATGAAATTGACTATACTGATCAAATTATAGTATCTATAAATTTTATGGTGAGGAGGATATGCTTTTATTTGAATTTTCTTTAATCTGAGTTTATCTAAATCATATCTTTCCAATTCTACATTAGGGAGATATTTATATTGTAACAACAGACTCCAGAAGAGCTTTGTTGAGTTAACTTATGTGATGTGCTGGAGATAGATATGGAAGAAATTGTGCTTATATGGGCCATATAATAAGGGAGCTTAGGGGAATCTGTTTAGTTTAGGAGAATTACGCACATATTGTAGGCTCCCTTTCCTTTGTTTTCATCATTACAAAATTAAAGCAATAAATATCACAGCATGTAAATGTAAAAAAAAAAGCAACTTCTGTAAACATAAAGACAAAATAGATGGAAATTTCTGAAGAAAGCTAAGGATAAATTGTTGTTGAAGAACTGAAAGAAACATATTTTTGTATCTCTCCTTTTGCAAATGGCATTCTGGTTCTCCCAGGTAATAGGGAAGTTTATGGGAAATTATGAAAACTTTCTATAGTAAACAAAATACAAGGCATTCCTGACACAATTTTCCTTAAACAAGTCATGCATATTTAGAAGAATATATAATGTTTGAGTAATGAATTCCACACACAATAATTTCCTTTTATTTTTCCGAAAACTATCATCTATCTCCAGGAGATTTCATTTAATTTTTGAATAATGGAATTTGATCATCTTACATGAACCCTAAAAATGGAGATAATATTTTAATACGAGTACATGTTGCTTAAATTATATCTAGATGATAAAACTTATGAGAATATGTATAATGTGTCAAGAACAGTGACAAATACATCAAACCCTTACATAGGAACAGAAAATATGCACAGATTTTTAAGAAAAAATAGTTCAAATGTCCAAATTACTTTAAATAGACATGTGTGCTGAAATGTGCACATTTTTGACCCAATGACTTTAAAGGCATGAGGCTAATCACAGTGTTTGAATAACATCTGGACTGGCAATCTGTTACGGCCCCTAGCATAATTTATGTATCACCACCTGTGAAATATAATAGATAGTTTGATAGATTTTCTTCTGAGATATGGTCATATGTAGAATTCACCTCTTCATTAAATTGTAAGTGATTGAATGCAAGTAACAATTTCAGTATCTCCTCAGGTAATTGCCTTGTATTAATATATTGTGTTATATTTTAGAATTAGGATATTTAGCTTTGCAAAAAGCAAAAATTATTCATAATCCCACCACCAAGAATTAGGCAAGATCAACAACTGCAAATTATTTGACTTCTCTCTGATGTATAAGCCAGATATTATGTTTAATTTATAAAATTGGAATCCTATGATACATACTATTTTGTAAACTGTACTTCACTTATATATTCTGTAGGTGACATATTATCTAAGCAGTATATACTTTGGTACTATAGAATCTTTAATGGTCTCCAATTGTGTCATTATACATATGTACATTTACTTAGCATACCACCTACTCATGGATTTTAGATTGTTTTCAATTTTCACTATTATACAGAATTAAACACCTCCCAAAATAGTATTTTTCTATTAAAACCAAAGTTAAATAGTAAGATGTTTGACAGTTATTAACAAATAACCTTCAAGTGACACCTGGGTGAATCAGTTGTTTGAGTGTCTGCCTTTGGCTCAGGTCATGATTGTGGGGGTCCTGGGATCGAGCCCCATGTTGGGCTCCCTGCTCATCAGGGAGTCCATTTCTCCCTCTTCCTCTGCCCCTTTCCCTGGCTTGTACTCTCTCTCTCCCTCAAACAAATAATAAAATCTTTAAAAAAAAAAAAAAAGCAAAACAAAACAAAAACAAATGTCCTTCAAGAAATTTGGTAACAATTTATTCTACTTTTTTTTTTTTTTTTAAAGATTTTATTTATTTATTTGACAGAGAGAGAGACAGCCAGCGAGAGAGGGAACACAAGCAGGGGGAGGGGCAGAGGAAGAAGCAGGCTCCCAGCGGAGGAGCCTGATGTGGGGCTCGATCCTAGAACGCCAGGATCACTCCCTGAGCCGAAGGCAGACGCTTAACGACTGAGCCACCCAGGCGCCCCTACAATTTATTCTACTTTTAGAAAAGTATGAATGTCTTATTTCTAAATACTCATATACTTAGCCTTAAAATATTTTCCAAATTTACATAAAAAGAGTTACATACATACGTACATCTATATCCTATCATCAAAATTAGACCTGCTTCAGTTAAGTGCTCTTCGGAGTGATATCAGCATGGCTTTCCACAAATCACCATATCTCCTTATGTTGCAAGATCATTTATCATAATTTTCTTAAAACTTCAGATCAAGGAATTATGATCATTGTATAACTTTGATGATTATTTTAACTAATACTATATTTTAATTCTGTCTCTACCTGCCTTTCACTGAAGTAAGATAAAACAAGTTTTCGACCATGTAGCCAGATGTACAAAAACAAAAACAGAAAATGGTATGGAGTAGCTATTAAGCACATGAGATTGACCCATATTGAAGAGTCTGAATGTTGCTAGAGCCTTGCCTATAAAATAGAAAGTGATCTTATATAGTGTTTCTGATTCTGATAGTCTTCACACCTCTCTTAAAATTGTAAAAAAAAAAAAAATCTCGGCTAGATTTTTCTCAGCGTTACCAGCTCATAGTACATGTTTTCAGGACCATCTGGCCTGTTGGCCTATATAAGAGCAGTTTCAGAGTAAAATAAATGTTGGAGCCAGATGGATGAATATACAAAAAGTGAGAAAGTAAAAGTCGGTGAGCATAAAGCAATATTTCTAGAAACTTTACTTGTAAAGTTAGAAGGAGAGATATATCATTGTCTAGAATTTAACTCTCAATGGAGAGTTTGGTGGTTTGATGATTTTGTTAGTCTGTGTAGTTTTTGTGATGGAAGAAGTGTAAGTATTATTATATATTTGCAACAAAGATTCAGGAGAAAAGAAGTTAGTGTCAAAAAGAGAAAGAGGTGGTAGAGCTAGGACCACTCAGAAACTATAGGAGAGGGTGAAGCCATGGGCTGAGGTAAAAGAGTTCTGTGCAGATTAGAAGAGATACATCAATTCCACTTAAATTGAAGGGAAAGAGGAAAGAAGAAATTTATTGGTGGAGAAAGTAGGTAGTTAAGGGAATTCATGACCTATAGCCTTGATTATTTCTCCATAGTAGGAGTCCGGGTTATCCAATCAAAGAATGTTTGAAAGGGGGAGAAGTGTAGTGCAAATTTAATTGACTTGTAATGATTAAAACTAAACACTGACTGGGGATATGTTTTCAAACTCTGTTCAGAACTCAATCTGAGGGGCACCTGGTGGCATAGTTGGTTATTCGGCCCACTCTTGCTTTGGCTCCTGTCGTGGTCTCAGGGTTGTGAGATCAAGCCCCATGTCTGGCTCTGCACTGGCTGTGGAGTCTACTTAAGATTCTCTCCCTCCTTCTCCCTCTGCTCCTCCCTGTTCGTGATCCACATGGAATTTGCTTGAGACTCCTCTACCCCACACTCTCTCAAAAAAATAAATATTAAAAAATAAACAAATAAATCTTAAAAAAGGAGATAATCTGAAAATTTTATAGGTGTTGTTTAAAAGCAAGCAAACAAGCCAAGCATGACCAAAACCCTTTGTAGAGTTGGTTGAGAAATATTTGAAAATTGTTAAAATATTTGAAAAACATTTAAGAAATGTGGGTTTAAAGATAATAAGAGATTTTTCAATGAGAAATATTTGAAAATTGTTAAAATATTTGAAAAACATTTAAGAAATGCGGGTTTAAAGATAATAAGAGATTTTTCAATGGAAAGGCCTTAATAAATAAAGTTCATGGGTTTTGAAGAAGATAGAGGAAATGGAAAAAGAGGAGCACATTGAGTGTCCTGCTAGAAAAAATTATTACAGTCATGAAGCAGGGGCATTAACCCATACAGAGAAGAAAGTGGATATATAGGATATATAGAAAGGAAAAGGAGAGATCAAGACATGGTCAGATTTGCTTAAGAGAAAGATTAAAAAAAAAAAAACAAAACCTGGTGGCAGTATTAGGTAATGAGGAATATCATTACAGTATGGGACACTATTTTGATGTATAGTATTACTAATGAGTTGCTGAGGTTGACTGGGGTTGATCACTTGCCACATCATTTTATTTACTAATTTATGGGCTTTAATGCTTTTTTAAAATTTTATTTATTTACTTGAGAGAGAGCTAGAGTGAGAGTGAGAGAGAGAGCACAGAGGGAGAGGGAGAAGCAGACTCCCTGTTGAGCAGAGAACCTGACACAGGGCTCAATCCTGGGACCCTGAGATCATGACCTGAGCAGAAGGCAGACACTTAACCCACTGAGTCACCCAGGTGTACCTGCATTTTTAAAATATTTTATTTATTTATCTTAGAGAGACAGAGACCAGGAGGAGCAGAGGGAGAGGGAGAGAGAAACTCAAGTGGACTCCACGCTGAGCTCAGAGCCTGACTCGGGGCTGGATCCCACAACATGGAGATCATGACCCAAGATGAAACCAAGAGTCAGACGCTCAACTGACTGGGCCACCTAGGCACCCCTAATGTATTTTTTATTTAGGTATAGTTGACACACAGTGTTATATTAGTTTCAGGTGTACAACATAGCAATTTGACAAGTCTATACATTATGCTATGCTCACCAGAGAGTAGCTACCATCTGTCACCACAGTTATTACAATATCATTGACTGTATTCCCTGTGCTGCATCTTTCATCCCCATGATTTATTCATTCCATAACTGGAAATCTGTACCTCCCACTCCCTTTCACCCATTTTGCCCATCCCCTCACTCCTTCCCTTTTGCCACATTGTTTTAAAGAGGAATCCAGGGTTGAGGATGGGTTAGTCTTTGTGCATTCTGCAGATGTTAGGAATTCTGGAAAGAGTTTGGAGAAGAAAGAGAAGCTCTTATAGAAAGACCTTAATAAATGAAAAGAAATAATCTAAACATTAATAGGCCACACTTATAAATCCAGGGGGCATAATCAAATAAAATGAACTTCAAAGCAAAAGATATTTTTGCCTGAGGGTAGAGTCTAGCAAAGCCCTGGAGAATTAAGAGAAATGGGGGCAAAGAAACATGTGTTTAGAATCACTTTGAATTTTATCTAATTGAATGTTACTTAAAAGTACATATAATAACATTAATATTTATCATCATTAAAATAATAATTGGATTGAACACTTAACCCATGTCAAACTTGTACCGTGTAACCAAAAACATATATACATTAGCTCAATAAACTCTATTTTAAGAAAGTAGTATTATGATCACTTACAGATGAAAAAAATCAAGACGTAGAAATTTAAATAACGTTTTGAAGTCCAAAGAGCCGGAAAGAAAAGGGCCTATATAAAAAACCAGGTCTGTGTGGAAGGAGGAGACAGGAGGTTGAAAGTAAGAGAACTGAGGATTCAGGGCACCTGGGTGGCTCAGTTGGTTAAGCCTCTGACTCTTGGTTTCTGCTCAGGTCATGATCGCAGGGTCCTGAGATCAAGCCCCATGTAGGGCTCCCTGCTAAGTGGGGAGTCAGCTTCTCTGCCTCTCTCTGCCCCTCCCCCCACTAATGCCCCCCATGTGTGTGTGTCCTCTCTCTCTCTCTCCTGCTCTAAAATAAAAAATAAAAAAAAGAACCAAGGATTAAAAGGGTGATTAAAACAATTAAAATTTCTTTGAAAATATTCATGAGAAAATTAGTGATAAGGAGTAAGATAATATATATGTATATCACCAGTGAGATAATATTATAGTGTAAGAAGAATCAGAACGGAATTTGGTTTATTTTGTATGTTTTTATTTTTATATAAAGAACAAACAACTTTTAGTACATTTGGGACAGAGGATGCTGATGTAGGAGAGACGATGGGGTTCAAAGCCAACAACCAAGAAAGAATTTTTGAGACAACTTTGGGGCAAAAAGGTGATTTTATTAAAGCACGGGGACAGGACCCATGGGCAGAAAGGGCTGTACCAGGGTCATGAGGAGTGGCCCATTATATACTCTCAAGTTGGGAGGGGGTTAGGGATATCCTAAGTCTCTAAGGAATTTTGGAAGCAAGGTTTCCAGGGCCCTGAGAGGTCTAGCTATTGTTGGGAAAAGATCATTTATTACCATCTAATAAAACCTTAGTCATGAGACCCTTCCGATGTCTATCAGTGGGCCATATGCTTGGGGAATGGTTGCCAACACTTATCTTGGGGGGTTTAGAGATAAAGGAAGTTTCCAAAGGAATTTTATACATTGAAGTAGACTTACGGGGGGGAGGGTGTCAGGCTAGGATTGCCTTTTGCCCTTAGCAAAGTATTAACACTGAGGTGGTTGAGTCCCTAGAGGAATGTCACTCTGCGGGGTTCAAGGACTTGTCAATGGGCTCTCTCGTAGGAAGGATATTTAATAATTTTTCTTCTGCCTTTGTTTCCCACATCAGACACCTCTTGTTGAGAAGGGATGAAACATAAGCCAAGATAAATTGGACGAGATAACTTCTCATAAAATGAGATGAAATGAGAGACAAGGAGTAGTAGAGCAAAGTGTCAAAGAAGAAGGAAAGATCAGTAACATATGTTAATCTCTTATCAGTTTTTAGATAAACACAGACTTGGCTTTGAAAAGGTAGTTTGTTTGTTTGTTTTAAGATTTTATTTATTTGTTTGACAGAAAGAGACAGCCCGGGAGAGAGGGAACACAAGCAGGGCGAGTGGGAGAGGAAGAAGCAGTCTCCCCGCAGCGCAGGGAGCCAGATGCAGGGCTCGATCCCAGGACTCTGGGATCAGGCCCTGAGCCGAAGGCAGACGCTTAATGACTAAGCCACCCAGGTGCCCCATGAAAAGGTAGTTCTTTTTATTTGAATAAATATCACTATTTAAAATTCATTCCCTGCATAGCTCTTCCTATTGGAAGGTTTTTAATTAATTCAAAATGTATTATTAAATCATTTTTCTGTCAAGAATGATCAAAACAGGAATGAAAATTACAGAGAAAGAAGGAAGGAATGAAAGAGAAAAAAACGAATGAGAGAAAAAAGAAGGGAAAAAGTGTTGTTTATTAATTTATTAATATTACTGATTGGCATCTTTTCATATGGATTTATTCTTTGGTGAAATGCATTTTTAAATCTCTTGCCCTCTTCTAAATGCATTTGTTTTTTTCTTATTGGTGAATTTAGAGAGTGCTTTATACATCTAGAAACAAGACTTTTTTGGATGTTTAAATGGAAACTATCTCCTCCCCACTCTGTGGTTTATCTTTTCATTTCCTTAACAGTGTCTTTCACAAAGTGACAGTGTTTACTTTTGATGAATTACAATTTATTAATTTCTTTCTTTTTTAAATCATGGATTTGGTATGATAAAAAACTCTTTGTCTAACCCAAGGTCATAAAGATTCTCTCGTGTTACCTTCTAAGAGTTTTATAGTCATATATTTTATATTGTAGGGGCCCAGAGCAGGCCACCTCAAGATGGGCCACTTTGACGTAAAGATTTTGAGTTAAAAGTAATCAAAATCCGGGGCACCTGGGTGGGTCAGTCGTTAAGCGTCTGCCTTTGGCTCAGGGCGTGATCCTGGTGTTCTGGAATCGAGCCCCACATCAGGCTCCTCCGCTGGGAGCCTGCTTCTTCCTCTCCCACTCCCTCTGCTTGTGTTCCCTCTCTCACTGGCTGTCTCTCTCTCTGTCAAATAAATAAATAAAATCTTTAAAAAAAGAAAAAAAAAAAAAGAGAGACTGTCCTTTTTATTCCTAAGGAACTTACCTGCATAACAGGCCAACCTTATTTTTCCAAACATCTCCTTTCACCTTCTTGCTAATGAGCTTTCTCTCCTTTGTATCCTCAGGACCCCATCCCTTTCCTTAGCTCACACAAGCTTCCTGTTGCCTCATTGTCTTTGGAATTTCATGTCTTTGTGGATTCCCCATACATAAACTTATTAAATTTGATTTTCTCCTGTTAATCTGTCTCACGACAATTTGATTCTAAATCCAGCTAGAAGGACCATAAGGCAGAGGAAGCTCTTCCACCCAGACAATATTTATTCTATTGATTCATTTTGAATTAATTTTAATAAAACATTGTAAGGTATAGGTCAAGATTCTTCTTCTTCTTTTTTTTTTTAATGTGGACATCTAATTATTCCAGCACTATTTCTAGAAAAGACTTTTTCTCCATTGCATCCTATTTGCAGCTTTTAGAAATCAATTGATCCTATTTCTGTGGGTTTATTTCTGGACTCTCTATTATGTTCCATTGATTTATGTGTCTATCCTTTCACTAATACCATATTGTCTGGATTACTGCATCTTTATAGTAAATCTCAAAATGTGTTAGCCTGACTCTTTAAACTTTGTTTTTCTTCAAAACTATTTGTTACTTTAATTCTCCTACATTCCCATGTAAATTTCAGAATAAGCTTGTCTATATCTACAAAGATTACTGCTTGTATTTTGACTGGATTTGGGTTCAATTTGTAAATCAATTGGGGAGAACTGGGACATCTGAATGACACTGAGTCTTCTAATTCATGAACACTTTGATTTCTTGTAACAGTGTTTTCAGCATATAGATCTTGCACATAATTTTGCTAAATTTATACCTCATTATTTCATTTTTTTGAAGTTACTGTAAATGGTACTGTTTCATGTTGAGAAAATCATATTTATTCAAAAAAGGAAAACTTTATTTTGTATTGGAAAATCAATCAATGTGATTCAATATATTAAATGACTGGGAAAATGACATTCCATAATTCAATTAATGTAGGAAGAGAATTTGATAAACATACTAATTTATATTTTAAAATCTATTAGCATAATAGAAAAGAAAGTTCTTTAACCTTATAAATTGTATCTATAAAAATATAAAGCAAATATTATTAATGGTTAAAATTTGAAAGTAATCCCTGTAAAGTCAAGTACGAGATAAACACTTGACTTTGTACTGCATCCAGCTGAGGCAGCTGAGTAAGGCAAAATAGGGAAATCAAAGATATGTAAATTAGAAAGAAAGAAACAAAAAATTTTATATGTAGGTGATGCTTGGCAACAGGAAAAATCCCAAGGTATCTAATTAATAATTATGCAAGTTCTTTGATTTAAAAAAAAAAATCATGTATGAAACTCAATTCTTTGTCTATACAACATCTGCCAATATTATATACATATTAAAATGCATAAAAAGTACATAATATTAAAATACCATTAAAAAAGTCCCCAGGCTTAAATGTAACAAAAGACTTGCATGAATTTTGTGGAGAAAATTATAAAACATCATTGAACACTAACAAAGAAAACTAAATAAAACAGAGAGATCCTGATTAATAGTATCTAGTCCAAAAGCAGATTATGTCTGCTAGAAATAACGGTCTTTAGTGTCAATGCCCCTAGTGTATTTTAAGTAATTTAGGGAAAGCAGTACACAATCCCCTTAAATCAATGTCTTCCTAAAACGATTAGAGAAGTTAACACTGTTTTTCTCTTTTCTTATTTTCATAAGAAGCATGTAACATGGTTATGGTAGAGGCAGCGGCTGCAAGTCCAACAGGCTTATATCGCCACAGTCTTAGATATTGATAAGTCTGCTAAAGCAACACCCGTTTTACTGGAGAAAACTAACCATAAATTGGTAATCAAGTATTTCAAAAACTCACTTCAACTTACAAGGAAAAATTGTGAATTTTTCGGGTCTGCTTCCATAAGGCAGGGTCTAGGTATGGCCAGCTTTGCCGACCATGTCTTTCTAGACTCGAAACAGCAGGATCATTATTTCCTTTCTATAATGTAATTCCAGATGACCTGAGAAAGTCAAAACATTTTGACGTTCATGAGAAATGGGGCTTTGTGCTTGTCCTTATCCTGGAACTGCAGATTATGAAATTGCTTATTAGCAGATACACTAACTTAGCATCTTTGTTATTTCAAGATCACCTTACTCGCGCTTTGCAGCCGGTATGATCTGTGTGACTAAAATAAACGACACTTTCAACAGTCCTTTCAACACCAAATAAAAACAACTTATAAATGAATGTAGAGAATACAAGCAAAATCAAATACTTTAGTCAAGATAAAGATGCTACCAAGTTTCTGCTTGTTAGGCATTAGGTGGATAAAACTTCTATACACTACATTTTTAGCCAGATATTTAAGGCACTGTAGTCAATTATACTTCATCCTTTAGCAGAAGGGACAAGGGACCTCTGTTAAGATCTATGTTGCTTTCATTTCACTTCATTGACTGTAGGCCACTACGGAAAGTTAGTAATGTAATCTAATAACTACACATTTTTGTTGTTGTTTGTCATGCATTGACTTCCCATTGACGCAACATTTTCCTACAGTCATTATTTACATGTGGATGAAATAATTCGCACTGAAAGGAAATTCTATCAAAATTGTTTGCATCCCCCCGTAAGACTTCCACAATTATTGGCGATTGAACTCTTTACTACTCCACCTTACTAACCTATACTCCACTCCTACTTCTAGTGAAGCACTTGAACTTTATACTTTAATTTTTAATCTTTTTTGGATAGAAACGAAGTAGAGCAAATAAACAGGTTTTTCTCCAATGGATGTCAAAGGATCCTAGCAGGTTTATTTCAGAGCAGAGGTCTCTAAAATAAGCCGTGTTACTTAGAAGTCACATTTTGTTCTCTTTTTGACAAGAAGATTGTTTTAGCTTTTAATGCAGAATTTTAGAGCTGTAGAAAACTGCTCAATTATCGCAGCTGAAAGAGATCTTTCCAAGTTGGTTTCTAGAAGATAAGTAAGAAACAGGATGGAACAGGATTCTTAGGCAATTATGAGCAGGTAGGCATGATTCTATGGCAGCAAGCACCAATGTACATTCTTTTCCACCTCAACAGTAATTCTTGAAGACATCAGTTCACACTATATTGAAAGACTGTATATACCTGGGTTATTCCTAATTTATTATTTTCCCTGCTCCTTCCTTTACTTTAGACTCTAAATATTAATAATCTAGCTCGGAAGCTTTGAACTTGTTAGATTTTATTTGCTTTGTCATGCCAGTTTAAAATGGAATAGGATAATTTTGCAAAAGGAGATTTTGAAAACCAAATTTCTACCACAATCACATAAATATTAAACACTGAGGCTTCTAATTTTAAATTATTTTATCTTACAAAGGTGTCATTTCCCTAGTGCACTGAAATGTTCTATGTTGTTCATATGTAAAGGAAGTACATTGCTGGGGCACCTGGGTGGCTCAGTCAGTTAAGCGAAAGACTCTCGGTTTCGGTTCAGGTGATGATCTCATGGATCAGGGGATTGAGCCCCAGTGTCAGGCTCCAAGCTCAGCAGAGAGTCCTCTTGAAGATTCTCTCACTCTGCCCCACCCTCCACTCATACGTGAGTGCACACGCGCTCTCTCTCTTAAATAAATAAATAAATCTTTTTAGAAAAAGTATACTGCTTTGTTGTATATTTTCAATTATGACATTAAATAGTAAAGCAGGTGTACAATAAAATGCCCTTGAAATAAAAGTTACATATGAGAATATCGACAAGTATACCCTTCTTTAAAAAGTTAGAGTATTGTGTTTTTTAAAGCTAGATAGGTAGAATTTAGTAAATTTATATATATATTTGTATGATCATTTATACACATACAGACACACATGTAATTTCCTTCCTCTGTAATTTCTTTTACATAGCGTAATTAACTGAATATTGAAAAAAATGCATCAATATCTACACGAGAAGAATTCCTGATAAACCTTTGAATAAAGATGATGAATATGATAAACAACAACAACAACAACAAAAAAGCACGTGCGTGGACACCACTTTCTATCGCATCATCTGTTCCCTAAAATTATCGTAAACCATTTTGTAAAATCTCTAAGTTCTAAACAATGAGGTATCACCAAGCCTTCTCCCAACTGAAGGTTCTAGAACTTGTTCAATTCAGCACACTCCACTGGCTGAATTCCTAGAATTTTCCCCTACAATGCCCTCAATGCTTCATCTCATTTCCTGTACACATCCATCTGCAAGAAGAGATCAAGGGGTAGATGAGATTACGTTTCTTTTCTTTTCATTCCTTTTCTTTCCTTTCTAATTTCCAATGAACAAGCTGAAATGTCAGTGACACTATTTCTGGTGGCATTAGAAATGTGTAAAATGTGATGTGCGTTCTCTGTTTCCCAAGGAAATAAGCAACTACGATGACATTTTGTTCCTGGTTAGTTAAGCCTGAGTCAAGGGGAAATGCTTTAATGGTAACATAATGTTTCCTGTATTCCGACTATAGGATTCTAAGGACAAGTTGTCCATATATTCTAATTCCAGGAACTTTTAAATAGCATTTATGTAAGCCAATACTGCAGAAAAGAGTCTCAAATTTAAGTTTGACTTCTTATGCCATCTGGGACCAGATAAATTGGATCCAGATCAGTTTTAGAGCCATTTTTAATAAGATTAAATTGATTATGCAATGCTCTCAAATCCAGGCATTGCTATCCATTGGGAAACATCAATTATTTCCTCAGTTTTTGCAGTTATGCATTAATATAGTTCTCCATTAGTGAGATGAACTCCAGGTTACTAATTAGGATAGCACCCTATTAGAGAGTTCTATTTGCTCTGTAATTTGGCAAAATTTATTTGTCTTTGGAGAATGTCCTAAATCTTTGGGCCAGAATATTCTGTTGTTTTATTTTTTCCCTTAATCTATCCCCACCTCAAAATCTGTCCATTATGCCTCTATCCACATTTTTTTTGCTCATCCCAACAGAGGTGATTGACTCTACTGCCAGCCTGGAGTGAAGAGAAAGTCAGTGTTATAGCTACATCCTCTTTAGCAACATATTTTACTCCTCCCTTCTCTGGTACCAAATTTTCTGTTCCTTTTGTAAAAACTCATTTGAATGGCATGCAAAGGGGTCTTTTTATGAGAGGGAATCAATACTCATATTGCTGAGATCTGCTCCATAATAAACTTGAAACACTTGTCCAATAATGGAGAGTAACTAAATTAATTTATAACATTTTTGTCATTGAATATCTCTTAGACTCTACTGCAAATGACCTCTAAACATCTTTCACCACACCATGTCAATAGTTCCTGGGAATTCTGATTTGAGATGTGGTATAGGCATGCTGCCTGAAGTTCGAATCTGTTCTATTCTCTGCATTCCTACAGCTCTCTTGCATCTGATCAAAATATAAAAGTGACACTTACTTTCAAATGAACCCAAATCTCGCTTTTTAGCTCGCCAGGTAATACTTGTCTGGTGATTACATAAAGCATTTATGAGTAAGTTTAGGCAAACAAGTCATAAGGGACAACCATTTTATAAAGTGATATAGGCCATGTGTTTGCCTAGAATCATTTGAACATAGTGATAACATGTAATACATTATCTGGGATGGCTAGTCTTCAAAATCCTTCTGTCTTTGTCTCCATTGCCAACTCCACTCAGAGCCCTGCCTGTTTGGAGAAGACCGTAAACTGGCAGAGTGACCTGAAATGAAATTGTTACAGAAAGACAGAGGAAAGACTTCCATCTTCAGAATATTTTCTATTTGCAGCACATTTTTAGTGCCTTCAGCCCTTTAAGATACCAGAGATGATTTCTTATCACAGTTTCCATTTTTTGCTTTGGGGAAATCACAATGTTAAGAGGTTACATGGGCACCTGCTTTTTGGTTTACAGGCAGACCTGGGAGCTATCACCGGCTTGGTTCCAGACCACTGCAGCAAAGCAAATATTGCAATAAAGAGAGTTAAACGAGCTTTTTGGTTTCTCAGTGCCTATAAAAGTTATGTTTACACTCTACTGTAGTCTACTAAGTTTGCACTAGCATTATGTCTAAGAAAACAACGTACATACCTTAATTTAAAAATACTTTATTGCTAAAAAACGCTAACCCTCAACTAAGCTTTCAGCGAGTTGTAATCACTGATCGCAGATCACCGTAACAAACTGTATCATAGGGGAAAGGTTTGAAATATCGCAAGAATTACCAAAATGTGACATAGAGACATAAGGTGACCAAATGCTGTTGGAAAAATGGCACCGAGAAACTTGCTGGAGACAGGATTGTCACAACCCTTCAATTTGTAAAAAATGCAACCTCTACGGAGCATAATAAAGCGTAGCCCAGTAAAACAAGGGATGCCCGTACTCTGTTTTTCTGACCTTTTCAGTTAGCACTGGGAAGCCTGAGTAAGCGCACCCATACCCAAGGTCCCACAATGCAGCTGGCATGCCTGTAAGACATGTGGCCGCTGCCTTTGCTCCTCTCCCACACTGCCTGTCAGGGGCTGTCCTGGAACTAGCAGGAGGTCTTCTTCCAAATTGTGGGTTACCTCCTCTAGAGTGAAGCTAGGCTTTCTCCTCCATGTGCCCCGCTAGTTTAAATAACCAGAACAAACAAACAAACAAACAAAAACGAAAACAACAACAAAAAAAAAACCCCAAAACAAAAGAAAACTGGAGAATGGTCACATCGTGTCAGGGTAAGTTCAGAATAAAGGTTTCCATGAAAGTAAGCGCAGCCTGAAACGGTATCAAGCTGGTCTATTTGTGTGTCCAAAGCCCTTTGGTCAGAGGCCCCTACACCAAAGGCTCCAGTCCCATGATGTATATAGACATCTGTTTCTAAGCCTTCTGATAGATACTCATGTTTTACTGCTTTAGAGCTCCCTGGATTCCTCATGCTCGTGAATATTTGGACATTTTGACTCAGTCATCATCATAGGGCTATTTCCTTAAAGGACTCAAATGATCTCATAGGCTGGGCTTTTAACACATCTCTAGCCTCTCTCATGTATCAGGCTCTGATTCTTGTCATTTCGGCAGCATCTAAGTATTGCTCCCTCACCACGAATAAGTAGCACTTCCTGGAAAGAGCCCCAGCTTTCCATAACACCATTGCTCAGTTGTAGAAAGCATAGTTTCTCTAAGGGTCTGTCCTACTCTATGCTTAATCTTTGATCATTCAGAAGGAGCTCTGCACTTGAAAGGGACTTTATAAATGAAATGTATCATGAAACCCCCTAGGAGTTAAGCCAGCATTTTAAGGAAAGCTACTTTAAAGTGTGTGATTTGTATGTTTTATCTCAAACCTCTCACATTTGCTCTCCACACAATTCTTGGGGAAAACTATATGAGGGCAACTACTAGTTTTCTATTTCCATATTCTTTCTTTTCTACTTTATAGGAAAGATGTAAATCTAGTCCAGTTTGCCGAAGCAGAGTGGTGCTAAAGCTCTTGTTTCAGGATCAGTCTCAAGAGCACATATTTCACTATCAAAATATTCTAATTGTACAATCGATTCTGTGATCGTCCTATTTATAATAAAACCATAGTTGATCAAAATCAAAACTATATTTCTCAGCCTTCCTTTCAGGAAAGTAGGTGCATGTGACTAAGCTCTGGAGAATAAGATGCAAACCAAAGCATTGTGTGGGACCTCCAGGAAGTCTCCTTGGAACAAAAAGACACCTCCTTTGCCTTCCCGTCTCCTGCTGACAATATAGAACATAGAGACAATGATTAGCCTTTCAGCTGCCATCTTGGATTGTGAACAAACTTAAGGATAGAAGCTTCATGTATTAGTTAAGTGGATGCTAGTAGCTATAACTAGTAGGAATAGAATGGGAGGAAAAGCAATGGTTTAGAGATATGTTAAAATGATTTCTCTTTCACTCAACAATTCTCAGGTGAGTCAATCCAGGACAGTGAAATAATTTTGCTCTATGTGGATATATTGAGACCCAGCTTCCTTCTACCGCTTTTCCGCTACTCTGTAGCTCTTTGCCACTCAGAATATGACCTGCAGGCCAGCCTCACGGATATCACTTAGGAGCCTGGTAGGAATCTATACTATCAGACCCCACCAGAGATCTACAGACTTGCATTGTAGCAAAATTTCCAGGTGATTTGTGTGTCCACTGAATGTAAAAAAATAAATAAATGGATAAAAATAAGTCACTTCTCTATAGCACTGCTATCATCTGCAGGATCCCAAGTATAGAAAGAAAATATTTTAAGTTCACTGTTTAAAAAATGAAAAACTGAACCTCATTTTTCCCCACAAGCTAGTAACTCCTTAAGCTTATAAGATACTCTATCTTAAAAAAAATGTGAAGTTTGGCTCTTAATGAGAAGGTTTAAGGTTATGTATTATTCTTGTAAATAGAAGCCATCACGCAGGCTGGCAGCTTAGCCATAGGATTGTCACAGAAATGGATTCATATTTCATAGCTAATAACAGAATGTGGGGCCTATGCATAATGAGGGTCTTTCAAGAAGTCTAAAAGGGATTATCTTGGGGAAAAAAAAGTCAAGCTTTGTGGGAAAGTTTCCACAAAAGCAGACACCAGCTCAGTGTGAGAAATGTAAGGGTGACATGATAAGATAAAGTGACAAAACTCATATTTTCCCTCAAAAAGTCTCCTGGTGTTGAATGTGCCTTCCATGTTAAGCAATCGGAAGAGGTAAAAACGTAACGGACAGCATGGAATGTTTGCCACCAATGTAAGTAACCCAGAGAAAAACCAACCTTGTTTTACTTGACCTGAGGTTCCACTTTATACGATGTAATGTTCACATTAATCCAATTCCCAGAAGTTTTTGGAATATGTAGACATTTTACCAAAAAAAAAAAAAAAAAAGTCTTGAGGATGCTGTGGAGACTTCCACAGTGTAATGAGAGTTCCCATAATTTTTTTCCTTCCCGGGCAGCTGCCTCCAAAACTTTGTATTTCTTCTCTAAAATTTCTCTGATTTTTTTTTCCAGTCTCCAGATTACTTATAGTACCTGCCATCTCCTTTCTTCCTCTTAATGTTTTCAATAAATTTTAATGTCAAATAAACACCTTTTATAATTAATGTGAATATAAATTTTAAATAAATATTTTAAAAGATAAACTTTAAAACAATTTACTTTCCTCAAAGGCTTTTTTCTCTCTTACATTCTATCTATTACTTTGGCAGCTCTAGGGAAAGGGTGATGAGGAAGAGAAGTAGGAGGTTTGTGGTTAAAAAGACTGTTGAAATCCTGCTTTGGGGCTTTGGTCTGTGTAATAGTAATGTCAAAGCAATGTCAGGTGGCTCACTAAGAAGTGGTTAAGGTTGTAGCTAAAAGACTCACTTCATTTTCTGCCTCCAAAAAAGATTTAAATCAGTAGCTTTCAGTTTCACTTACTGAATACAAATATCATATTTCCATATTTCACATTAATTTTAAATTAAATTTAATTAAAATATGAGGCTTCTTAGCATAATGGTTGTGATTCTGCAACTGGAGGTCAAACCAACTTGTTTTTGAATTTTGCCTCTTCCGCACATGCATTCATTATAATCTTGAGCAAGTCTCTTACTGTTTCAGAGCTATAATGTCTTCATCTGTAAATGGGAAAAAATAACAGTGCATATTTAATGGGGGGTAAATTATTAAACGTGGTTAATTTCTAGTGTATAGGAGAGTTTTTTTGTTTTTGATTATTTTAGATTTTGTTTATTTGAGAGAGAGAGAGAGAGCACGAGCTGTAGAGAGGGAGAGAGAATCTAAAGCAGACTCCACACTGAGCACAGAGCCCGATGTAGGGCCCAATCTCACCACCACGAGATCATGACCTGAGCAGAAACCAAGAGTCAGCCGCTTAACCGACTGAGCCACCCAGGCGCCCTTGTAGCAGAGTTTTGACACAGTTTAAGCTCTTGATAAATGTCAGCTATTCCTACATAACTAACTCTCTTCTTAACATGAATCTATTGAGCAGAGGTCGGCAAAAATTTTGGCCATTATTTTTTTCAAACATTTTTTTCTCCTGGGGCGCCTGGGTGGTGCAGTCGTTAAGCGTCTGCCTTCGGCCCAGGGCGTGATCCCAGAGTCCTGGAATCGAGCCCCACATCAGGCTCCTCTGCTAGGAGCCCGCTTCTTCCTCTCCCACTCCCCCTGCTTGTGTTCCCTCTCTCACTGGCTCTCTCTGTCAAATAAATAAATAAAATCTTTAAAAATATATATATATTTTTTTCTTCCGTCCTTTCCTTTAGGAGCTTCAGTAATATGTACATTAAGCTACCTGAATTTGCTCCACAGATAATTGTTTTTCTAATCATTTTGTTTCTATTATTTTTTCTGCGTTTAAATTTGGATGGTGTCTATTGTTAGCCTTCAAGTTTGCTGACTGTTTCTTCTGTGCTGCCTAATGTTTAGCTCATGTATTTTTTTATCTTATATAATGAATTTTTTTGTCTTGAACTTTGATCTGTAATTCATATAGATAAATAATTCAGATATATGTATGTATAATTGAGATAATTTAGATATGATAGATAATTCAAAATATATGAATTTTACATGTATCATTTTATTTATATTTTATTATAAATATATAAACATTTATTTTTACATATATTATATATATTTATTTAATATATAATATATATTTATTACAAACAAATATATATAATTTTGCCTCTTTGCATGCCTGATACTTTTTGATGGATACTTGGCCTTATGATTTTAAATTGGTGGTAGTATATATTTTTGTGTCCCCATAAATATTCCTGAGTATTGTTCTGGGATACATCTAAATTATTTGGTAACAGTTTGATCCCCTCAAGGCTTGCATTTAAGTTTTGTTAAGCCGTATAAAAACAGCCTTCATTCCAGGTCCAATTTTTCCCTACTTCCAAGGCAATGCCCTTCTGAGTATTCTAACCAATGAATCAGGAGGGTTTTTTATTCTGGCTAGGGAGAACAAATCTATTCCTGGTCATATGTAAACTGTGGGGCTTGTTACCTTAAATTCATTAGGTTTTTCCTATCCGAGCCTTGGCTCGTTTCCTCACATATATCCACTGATCAGTACACAGCTAAAGACTTGAAGGAATACCTGTAGTTACCACAGTTCCTTCTTTGGGTGGACTTGTCTTCTACAGTCATCTGTTCTACAAATTCTTGTCACCTTGCTCTCCCCAGATTCCCAGCCTCATCTCTCAATTCAGGGAGAGGCCAGATTCTTTCTCCTAAATTAGCAGGAGGTAGGCTTACTCTTCTTAGGGAAAAAGCATTGTCTATCACATAACTCATTTTCTGTGTTTCCCCTTCTCAGGTTTCACAGTCTTGCACTGACTGATATCTAATGCATGAAAACCATTCCATCTTTACTTACTAAGTTTTTTAAATTGTTTCAGTCAGGAAGATACGTCAGGTCTATTATTCTACCTTGACTAGTATCAAAAAAATGTACCACAACTATCTTTTGAATTTATTTCTAGTATTACTTATAAAATTTTGAAGGATTACCTTAAGACTCCAGTTGTTCATTGCTTTATAGCATAGCTAGGGATTTTTTTCTCCTCTTCTTACTTATGCATTAGTAATATAGTTTGGCATGGATTGCTTATAAATACTGTTTTTGAAATTTAATATCACTGGTGACAGCCTTCATGATGCTCTTTACTTGTTAAAATAAATTTCTCTCCCTTCCCATTCTGTTTGGTTTTGCTATTAATTTTAGTTCCTTTAGTAAATATTTTTATAACTCAAAAGTTTTAAATCTTTGAAAATGTTCATTTCTTACTACGTGATTTAATAAATTCAAACAGTGTTGAGTGAACTACAGTTATGAACAATAAAAACATATACATACAGATACTTTCACCCATTGGGTCACTCACCGTGCCCCTAAAATTTAAGTCATTATGTTTCCATTGTTAGGTTAATCAGGGGTGCTTGGGCATCTCAGTCAAGTGGCTGCCTTTGGCTTAGGTCATGATCCCAGGGTCCTGGGCTCAAGCCCCGCATTGGGCTCCCTGTTCAGCAGAGTCTGCTCTTCTCTCTGCCTCTCCCTCATGCTCTCTCTCTCTCTCTCAAATAAATAAATAAGATATTTTTAAAATATCATAGTTGCATTATGTTTGCAATCATAATTATCTTTTCTTTTTGATCTGGCTATTGATCATGAAAATGAATAAACATCTTCTTTTACTATTGTGATTAAGTAACTATTATTCACTTTCATTCCATATATCGTGATTAGTCCACAGAGAATCAGATAGAATTCTATATATATCACTAAAACTACCAAATTTCAGTCACCTTTTAAAACTCAGCTGCACAGTAGGATTATTTTAGAAGTGTTTAAAAAATACAAATGGTTGTGGTATTGTTTTTTTCCTTCTTCAAAACTCCCTATGTTAGTCTAATGAACAGCCAGATTTAAGAACAACTGGACTGTATAATGCTCTTTTAATTTCTTCTAGTTCATTTCACTTTCTCTGTTTTCATGTTCATATTCATATATTTCTTTATAAATATATATTATAAAATATACAAATAATATATATGCATTTTAGAAAAAAAATATATGTATTCTGCTTAGCTAAAATTTTTATGGCATTTTGCATTCATTTGTTTGACCAGGTATGAATGGAATGCTAAGCTTCTAATTTTTTTTCAAAACTTTGATATTGTTCCATTTACTCTGGTATTCAGTGTTACTGCTAAAAGTCTTAAAAGCTTATTATTTAGTGTTTTTCTAAAAACCTATGAATGAGGTTTGAAACTGCTAATCCAATTCTGAGATACAAAGAAATATTAAATGGTCAATTAAGAAGTTTAAGCCATTTTCTTTTCCTAAAATTTCAACATATATTATTTCTCTTGGTCTTAGTTGAATAAAGACAATAAATTTGTTTTTCAATGTTAATTTTAATTCACCTTGAGAGAAACCACATTCTTGAGGTATAAAGTAAAAACATCACTTTCATATTGCACAAAGGAAATATAATATGTCCCTGTGAAAAAGGGTTTGTCTTTGCTTTTCTTCACACACTATTAAACTCAGTCTCTAAGTTTAGATTAAAAACACACCTGAATGAGACCTGTAACATAAAAACTGATTTATGGCACTAGGCAGTTTAACGTTCAGTCATTCTTCGGTGATTACAAGGCATCAATCTCTGGGCTGCAGATTACTACAATTTAATAGTCAAATAGATTGCCTGGTAAAGCATTTCATCCTCAACTTTGTCTGACTTTTGGAATACAACTTAATTTGTTCTCTGTAAATAAACAATTTAAAAATAATGATTGCAAGTAATGGTTTGCCTCTTTATGTAGGTAACAGAGAAATTGATAATGTTCAGTCAAAGGAGAATTCCTCTATACATCAGGAACTGTCAAATGCAGTCTCTTTGCTCCCTCAATTCCCTTCCATGCATAAATAGGGTGTCTATTGGTATCGACGGACACTTGTCCTTTTCCATTTTTGTTTGTGGTGTCCCCATGCATTTATGAGGATCTAATTTTAGTTCTTCAAAAGTTTTTCATAAAGATGAATGTCATCTTACTGCCTAGTACCTGTAAAAATGAATTCCTGACTCTTTGTACCATCATTTCCAAACCTAAATGTGATATAACTGAGTCCTTGCCTTCTTTGTTGGTCCTCTAGTTGTCATTGACCCCTACGTACACTCTGCTGTGGTTCATTAATTATACTTAACAGGATATTCGGAGATACATAATATTGACTTCGTGTTCAGTGTCAACTCAGACTTGCTGCTGCTTTAAAAGCAAACTTACATATTGGTATTAATGATGGGAGACTTCCTTCTGGCAAAGTTCAACCCCCTCCTCTTACTAATCTCCAGCCACACCTACGTCTGTTCATTTTTTTCAATTGTGCCATGTAGCTATGAATCTAGAGATTAAACTGTTGTGCGATAAGGTGTGAAGATGGTCCAATTTACAAACAACTACAAACGCATTTCCCACAGCAGTGGTACCCATTCAAATTCCTGATAGCTGTATGTAAGCAGTGTTCCCTTTGAATCACTCCTCAGATCTTTGGTGTTGTCTGACTTTTAAATTGTAAATTGGTGTCTCCTTGTGGTCTTGGTTTACCTTTCACTAATTACAAATGAAGTTGAACATCTTTTCATACCATAAATGCCCGAAACTGATCATTTTCTTTGATATCCTCAGGCCATAATATCCTGGAATACCTGATAGAAATAGTTAGAATTCCAGATGGAGCTAAGATATCTTTGGAAAAATGAGGCATATAAAAGAAAGACCAAACCAAACCCATAATTATATTCCTCAAAGAAACCTAGAAGAGTCTCTGAAATCTTAAGTTTCTCCGAGAAAATACTCTCAGAGAGGTTTAAAACAGCAACAAAGGCCAGTACCCTCCATCACCACTACCAACAACAAAATGAACACATGACACTTGGCATAATGTGAAGAATTCTGTTAGAATATTTTGCTCAAAACATAGCTTGATAATATTGGAGGATTTTTAGTGGAAAGGCAGGGTTTACAAAGCCCAAAAGTACTTTGTGAATTAAACTATATAGAGAGAAACTTAAACATCCAGAAATTAAAACAAGCTACTGGCCATGGAAAGAAACAGATTTGTTGTTAAGGTTAGGGCCTTAAAGTCCTGGTTTTAAGTGATTGGCTTTGAACAAATGGCATCCAATCTTCTTAAAAGAGTCATATATGAATTTTGTTTCTTTTATAAAGTATTAATTGTAAACTGGGTAATTTCTTACCCAGTACCCTTTATATTTTCAAAAGTCAATAAAATATTGTTGAATAAAATTGGGAAATTTAATGTTCTACTTTAAAGTTCATAATGATTTGGACACCTCAGTAGCTCAGTCAGTTTAGCATCTGACTCTTGATTTTGGCTCAGGTCATGATCTTAAGGTCATGAGATGAGACCCATGTCAGGCTCCACCCTGGGAGTAGAATCTGCTTAAGATAGTCTCACCCTCTCCCTCTGCTGCTAGCTCGCCCTGCCTCTCCTGCGTATGCACATGCACACACACTCTCTCATTCTCAGAAAAAAAGCTGGGGGGGAAGGGGAAGAAAGTTCATGCTGATTTTGATGTTTTAAATGAAGTTCTGTGAGGTTATTAAGAGTTTGAACAACCATATATTTAAGTCCACAAAAGTTGTTGAAATCCTACACCAAAGCTAAATAAATAATGTGATTGAATTATAAATCACTCAGTTTCAAAAACATATTAAATCAAAATATGCTAGCACTGTTAAAACTGTTGTTCACTTTTGTAAAATCTAGGTAATAAGAAAAATATATGAAGACAAAAGATTTGATTTGAACTTTTTAGATAAGATTAATATGGAATATGTGATTTTTCTGATAATTATTGATATTATAATAATATTTATTTTCATATGATCTGCTTATTTTAAACACCCATGGGGGTTTGAAATATAGGATTGAAGAATTGTGTTTATATTATTCAAACAGCTCTTAGAAATTGGAGTACTACACTAAAGTTGTCTGTATACACAAAATAAAAATATTACAAACAACTGTATAAAATAAAGTATGATTTTCACCCATGGGCTAAAAAGGATTTAATACAGAAATACAAAAGCCTGTATTTACATGTTTTTCTCAGATAATAATACAGGGTAGCAAGCTACTACTTGATCGTTTTACTTGCGCAGTAAAATTAAGACTTAAATTAATACTAGATAAGCTAATACTATTAGGGTAATCACATGTGCTAATGCAAGATAAATCTTGAGATTACTATAACAATACAGCATGTTACACTGACAAGAGAATATAGTGTATGATATAAAGGAATACAATCTTGAAGATCAGAAAAGAAAGCAAGATAAATTAAAACGCTTTAATTCAGAATAGAATTTGATCAAATTAAAATTTAATTCAAAATATGGGAATATAAATGTCATATACTAGTAAATATTAAATAGTAATATGCAAAAATTTTGTGTAATTATAGACTAGCTTTATCAAGTTACAACTTACATATATTTCTAACTCTGTAATAAGTCATAATGCAGATAAACAGTTGAAAATGAAATTATTTTTTTAAGATTTTATTTATTTATTTGAGAAAAAGAGAGAGAGCTCAAGTGGGGGGAGAGGCAGATGGACAGGGAGAAGCAGACTCTCTGCTAGCAGGGAGCCCAACGTGGAGCTCTGTCCCAGGACCTCGAGATCATGACTCTCGAGCTGAAGGTAGACGCTTAACCAACTGAGCCATCTAGCACCCCAAAATGAAGTTCTTACACAGAACTTTGGGGATTAACATGCTGGAATTAACTTACCATCTTGAAGTAGACTAGTAGGTGGGTTCTTGTTTCTCTTCCAGATGCTGAATATGATCACTTAGAAAATACCATTGTCTTAGAGTCTCCACCAAGCTAGGACTTAGAATTGTCAAATATTGTAATAACAATGTCCTCAAGTGGAAAGAAAATTAGAATAGTTGACGAAATGGTCTATCAGATAAGCAATTATAGAGTCACAGAAAATGATGATTAATGAGAGATCTTAGAAAAAAATTAATTGTGCATACATATCCAGGTGCAAAAAAAAAAAAAAAAAATAGACCCTAGAGTTTTATTCAGTACTGTCTTTACTCACATTAGTATTAAATTGTTATCCCCTATTTCTTTCTCACATAAACAACAAAGTTTGCCGTTTTCATTAGGAATGAAGTTACCTAGTGTAAGATAGGAAGTAGAAAAAATATGGAAAGAAAAAAATGAAGGAGCAGTTCAAAGTTGGATTGAATTGTACATATTTTATCAAAATTATCTATCACCTAAAAGTCCTCTCTAGATCTGTCATTGAAATGTACTCCAATCAAGTCAGCCTATACTTAGATCCTGTTCTCTAATACTAATTTTCAGTTGAAAGTAAACAGGGATTTCTGTAGAATTGATGGATTCCATGACTGGAGCAGGAGTGTGCAAACAGAGTCATTAATATTTTAATGTTTAATTAAACAACATTAATGAATTTTAAAAAATTCCTGTTTAAAATTTTTTACATAATGTTGAGTCAGAAGAAAAGAACACTTCCAAGTAATTATAGAGTCATGCCAAAGCACAAAGAAGCCAACCAAAAGAAGTTGTGAAAATTTGAGTATCAAAAGGAAAATAATGGCTATATTTAATTAAGATACATTGAATCTATGTAAAGTCCATAATAATCAACCAGGATAAGTTAACATAAAATATTTTGTAAGAAGATTAGTATAGGAAAAAATATGATTATTTTGAGCCCTCTTACCTATGTGGTATTATCTGCACACTTATTTTATCAATAGAGTATATAGAAATTAATTAACATTATAAACAAAAGTTGGAAGGTTTTTCTCTGACTCAAGGAAGGATATCAGTTTAATAATCATATTTGTCAAATAGAGCCATGCAAAATATCTGAAAATCAATTGAATACCATTTTAATAATCTTTAAGTATTCCACAAGACCAATAATATGAAAAAAAAAATGAAACAGCTCATCAGGGCTAAAAGTCTTTAAGTTAAATATATATTTAGTTAGGGATTCTATTAAGTTTTAAAGTCTTCAGAGTTAAGAGAAAGAAGTTTATATAACTTAATTTATTAATTGGAGTGGAGCTGCAAATTTCTATAAGTAGACAGATGATTAAGGAATAGGTGTAACTTAAATCCAACATGTATTCTAAGTGATTGCATACTTCCTGGAGTAATGAAATTAAAACTATGGTTTAGAGTGTCCTATCCCGTTACTACATCTAGCCTAAATCTCCTGTAGTAAGTACGCTACATTAATTGGGATGGTAATAAACTTTTTTAATGGATAAGCGTTTTTTAAGCCTAAGAAGATTTTGGACTAAGCAGAGAAATATTTATGAGAATCAAGTCCATAGTATTAATATTATTGCATTAAGAAGGAAGTTTTGCATATTTGAAAATGTATATGCTTGTAATGCATAAAAGATTTTGGTTTTTTACAATGATAGTATTGTAAATTTAATTTGAAAAGTATATTTAGGTAATTAAACAAATTTTATATGAAATGAATACAAAATCAGATTTGTCAGCTGACTGTAGAAGAATTTATTACCTTATGGAGGCTTTAGCTCAGAGAGGAAAGTGATTACCCTATATAATAACCCACAACAAATTGAAGACCATGATGAAAGCTTGAGAGACTTGTATGAATGTGTGCACCAACTATTCTTGGGATTTATGGTAGAGACCTGGAAAACACTAAGCTAATTTCCCACTGTAGTAGTGTGTTCTTTCAAATGTCTTAACAATGGCAACTGCAGTTACAATTATTTCTGGCAAGTACTTTAATATAATAATATATACATTTGTGGAAGGTATAACTATAAAGGGAAGAAAGGAAGAAGAAATCAATACCTTCATAATAAAACGCAATATGTATTAATAGAAAGTTTCCATCTGCCCAAACGTTGTAAGGGTTTCCAAAGACTTCATCAGTACTCATTCAGATCATCTTGAGTATCAGAAGGAGGTGAAGATAGACTCCAGTTGTAGAAAGAAAATGGAATGTGATCTGAGCCTGTAGTATGTGAGAATTATCATCCTTCTTTCCTGTGATGTATTTTGGCATATGATAGAAGATTTTATGAAGGTATTTTAAAACTAATTTTAAGTCTGTGCTTTTAATTTCTACCACAATAGATTTGTTGGTTATTTTAGGGTCTATTTTTAACATAAGAATAATAGGAATCCAATTAAATGTAATATTAGGAAGTGGCATACTTAAAAATTTTTTTTGAAGATTTTATTTATTTATTTAGAGAGAGCACAAGCAGAAGGAGGGGCAAAGGGAGAGTGAGAGAGCGAATCCCAAGCAGACTGTGTGTGGAGCATGGAGCCTGATGTGGGGCCTGATCCCATGACACTGAGATCATGACATGAACCAAAGTCAAGAGTCGGATGCTCAACCAACCAAGCCACCTAGGTGCCCCACGCATATTATTTTTTTTACTATAACATGTACTCTGTTGGTACATTGAAGAATGGAGAAAAAGGATCCTTATAGATTTGGACAGACCACGACCACTTATGGTGGCATCCAGGAAAAAGTTGTTATGGACTGAATGTTTGTGTACTCACCAAATTCATATGCTGAAGCCTTGATGTGATCCCATTTGGAAATGGGGCCTCTGGGATGCAGAGTTAATTTACTTTAGAGATTAAACGAATTCAACATTGACCAGATAAATGCTAAAATTTATTTGTGTAAAGCTGAGAAAATGTATGATCAATCACATATAATTAAATCTCAACCTTTAGAGTGTAATTTAATTATTTGTTGAATTTAGTGAAACTGTCTTCCTTACAAAGCACTTTACATGAGAGCTACTCATATAATAGAAATAAGAAAAAAGTTACTAACCAGATTTGATAAAGTGTTGGTTTGATATGTTAGTTAATGTGCAACTCATGTCTCTAAGATAGTTTATCTTTTTTTCTAAAGTGACCATAGACACGAATCACAACGTAAGATGAATTTCTTTTGAAGAATCAACTTTTACGTTTGTCCAACAATATTTTCTTCTACTTAAAAATATTATTTCTTATTTTATATTATGAACTTATTATTTCATACTCTTTCTATTTCATATCTGTCTTAGCCAAGAAGATTCACATAATATTTTAAGTTTCATTCTAAAAGTTTTTGCTTACTTTCAGTTGATCCCTTTGGCAACTGGTCACCACCTTGATAAGTCTCACCCTTAAGCTCCATAAGAGAAAGGACAGTCATTTCTCCTAGGCATCACCCAGAATGAATTTACACATAAGTTTTTGAGGTTTTGAGCCAGGTCACATCATATGGCACAAATCAGACTACAGCTTATCTTCCATTGGAGATGTCCACCCCTACCCCATCAGCTGGGGTCAAGGTGATTGGATTCCACATAAGTTTAAAGAATTACCAAATGCATCTCTCTGGAAAGGAGTCATTCATGTGGAAATTTCACTAAAAGAGGCTGAGAAACAGGGGCACCTGGTGGTTCAGTTAGGAGAACACGCCACTCTTGATCTTGGTGTTGTGAGTTTGAGCCCCACGTTGAGTATAGAGACTACTTAAAAAAGGAGGCTGAGAAATGACAAACCTGCACAGCATCAGAAGCCCTTTTCAGAACATATGTGTGCCCTCTCACACACACTTGACAATGATACTCTACATGGGAAGTATAATCTCCACAACTAGAGGAATAATAACTCCACTGGACACTCCACTTGGCAGCCTGTATTAGAGAACCCAGTCACCACTGAGTACTGGATCTGTAACAAGCGCTGCTATCCCACCCAGTAGAGCGGGATACAAGACAGGCAGGGTTCCTGCCATCAGAAGCTTGCATTCTAACTGTAGCATGCGGGTAATAAAAAAATAAATGATGAAGGCAATTTCAGATATTGAAAAGAACTCTACAGAAGCAAGGTAATGTAATATGATGAAAAGTGACTGGTACTCAGAAGCATACTGTATGTGGTAAAATTTGCAGGAGAGAGCTTCAGGAAATTGAAATCAGGCTTTGCATCTGGTTGAAAAAGAGGCAACCAAGTTCAGATATGAGAAATGGTGTCCCAAGTAGAAAGAACAGGAAGAATTAGAGACCTGAGATACAAACCAGCTAACAGTGTTTAGAGCCCAGGAAGATGACCAGACACTTTAGAGCAAATTGGGGGGGGAGAAAAAAAGAGTATCACGAAGAGAAAGAAGTCAAAGTGATAGGGGTGAATAATATAGGCTCTCGAAGATGACGATCAGAATTTTTTTTTATTCTGCAATTAATGACAATCCTTTGCACTTTAGAATAGAGGTGTGATGTGACCCAGTAATACTTTAAAAACATTACGGAGAGCTATAGGAGGAAATAGAAAAAGTGGAAGCAAAGAGATAATTGAGGGAACCATTATTGTAATAGAGGCAGGAAACTGCGTGACCTTAGATCAAGGCTATAGGGAGGTAGATAAGGATGAAATATTGATTTTTAAATATTTTGGAAACAGTGCTGGTAGAACATACCGAAGAATTAGATATAGAGTTTGAGAGAAAGTTTGAGATACAGTTGATACTGTATCTTCTATGTTTGGGTCAGAGGAATTGGTGCCTGGTGGTGCCATTTAACAGGGGAACAGACTGTGAGACATAACCCAACTGCTGTCTTTTACCATATTTAATTGAGATTAATGGCTGTAACTCTATGAAGTCATGACAAACGAGCAGCAGAATATACGAATCTACAGCTCAGTATGTAAGTCCAGCTCATTGTCAGATGCAAAGCATCTAGTGCCTTGTCGCTCCACAGCAAAATCCCCTAAAGCTACAGTGTCGATAGAGAAGAAAAGCAAAGCTCACCATGTAGTATTTCGCTTATTGCATAGAGAAGGGAGTTTTCTTTGGAGCCTCTGGTGGAATATATTTGTCCAGTATATCTCTGGTTTTATGGTTTCATTACATTTCTACTTCTCTGAGCCTCTGACTTCCTGCTAAGTGAGTTTGACATCGGGACCTCATTCAAGAAGGCACCACAAGAGAGTATGGGGACCAGCTTCGATTTCTTTCCAGGGCTAAATCCCAAGTCACTGAAGACTTGTCAGCCCTACATTTTTGCATCCTCACCCTTCTAGTACAACACCCTCAAAATGGTCTCTTCATGCTGCCTTTTTATTCTACCAAACATGTTAGCCAGATCCTACAGTTCATTTAGTGAAGAAAATATTTCCTCGCTAAGTGAGATTTTTTTTTTCCTGCTAGGGCTATTCTGAGAACTGACACTAAGTCATTGATCCAGAGGCAGTGAAGGGTAAATAGGAGTGGATAAGGTAAGATTCCTTCTGCTCATCTTCAGTGGTAATCAGAGAAAGGAAAAACGTCAGCCAAAATGGGATACCACCAGCTGGCAAGAATTAAGAAGTCTGAGACGATGAAGTGTCTGCAAAGTCGTAGAGCAAAGAGAGTCTGCATTAACTGATGGCCAAAGTGTGAATGGCGAAAAGACTTTGGAAAATAGGCATTTACTGGTCAATTTAAACATGTGCAAACATGATGACTTAGTATGTTTGCTCCTGGGTGTATAGTCTAAAGGAAACCATGTGCATATGTACCAGAATGCATGTACAAGGACATTCATAGCGTTCATAAGGGACCTGAACTGGAAAGAAAGCGAATGTCTCTGTATAATAAATGAATGAGTACATTTTTTTAATGAAAAAAAAATATAAAATATGCAAGATGTAAAAAACAAAAAAGAATAACTACATTCCATTTCTATAAAGTTCACAAACAGACAAAACTCTCTTGCTAAGGGAGGCAATCATAGGAAGTAAACTATGAAGAAAAGCGAGGAAATGATAACTACGAAAGTTCAGGAGTCTTGGGTGAGAAAGGAGAGTTTCACTGGAAGAGGGACACAATGCAAGAAATATAAGCTTCTAGGATTTTGAGCGCCCTATTTCAAAAGGGCCAGTTCTCCTCAATCAGATGGATTTTTTTTCTGTATTAGCCAAAACCCCAAAACCTTACCAGAGGTTACGCCAGCAGTACAGAGGAAAGTATGTCTTCTCCATATTGTAAATACACTTTATTACACTAATAAAATTCAAATGTATCAATTATTGACATTATTACCACCAAGACACCTTTAAAACACTTAACACTCACAATTATTTCATCCATTGACCACCCATCCCAGTTGGCTAGGGACTATCCGGTTTTAGCACTGAAAGTTCTGGTTCCAAGCAACTCCCCAGTCCTGAGTAAACCTAGGAATACACTTCAGCATTGAAATTACATTGTTTATAGCTATCAAGACTGTTAGGGACTTACAGAAGCTCTCTCCAGGGAAAGCATTCCAGATTCCCCTGCTGTAGATGGTGGGCTGACTCATAGGAGATGTTCTAGTATTGACGACAAGACAGAGTTGAGAGGATAAAAACTCTCACAGACCTAACTGATTTGATGAATGAAGGCTTCAAAGTTCTGTTTATTCATCCTTCTCTAAGAATTTTTACAAAATCATTCTAATGGAAAGTTTTGTATTATAATAAGTTTAGCTATTTTCTTCCTTTTAGTAACTATGAAAAACAGCTGGTCACTTAAATTTTGAACATAGCAGTCAAGTAAGTATAACCTGTCTCTGCAATGGGGCAATGAATCAGCATGAACAACTGAAACCTTGAACACTCAGGGCTGTAACAGTGTTTTGACGGTGATTTTTGGTACAGCTTTAATGCTATTACTTGTGGGTTAACCACTGTCAGGGATGTTGACAAAATAACCGAGAAGCCATAAAAAGAAAGGCAGGGTTTAGTAGCACTGTTAGAAGAAATACACTCAAATACACGTAACAAAAGCAAAAAAGAGATGACAATGATCGGATTAACATAGTGTATTTGAGGAATACGTAAAGAGTTTCGGATTCATGGTGTCTGGATATATTAATTAACATTAAAATATATAAAACAATACATACTTGAATTAAAACTATTTAACATTTTAAAATAACATATAAAAGCCTATAATATAGATTGTAAAATTAAGTAATTTAGTTTTTAATGTGAGTGAAAATTTACCTAGTAAAACAGGCATTTCTTGCTATTAACAGCAATGATACCTTTTCCTCTGTGATTCAACTTTTCAGTATTGTGAAGAATCCTAACCAGAGAGCCATCCAAGCAAATACGTTTAAAAACATGTCCTTTTATGGAATAATTAATCATTCTTGACCATAATATTTTATTATTCATTCAAATGTGAACCAGTGAGCGGGATAATTTTATGAGACCAAGTTCAAATATCACCCCAACCCTTCAGTCTTTCCTTCGCCTCTTAGATCTACCAGCGGGCTAACCTATTTTCTGCTCTACTGGATTCCACTCATTCTGGCCTCTTCAAGGATTTTCTACCTGAAACTATTACCTTTTCTCTCTTTTTTCTCTTGTATCGTCAACGCTTTTTCTTTTCTACATCTTCACAAGGTAATTCTCAATAGTAATTGAGAAACTATATGATCTCCTAGTCATAATAAGTACACAAGTAAACAAATGAATAAATAAATAAATAAAATATAAATAGTGCCCCCAAATCCTCAAGAGATTGTAAATTGGTACATGCTGATGATGGAAAAATGAAATCATGCCTCAAATTAACTATGATATTTTCCTTTTAATAAGATCAACTAAAATTGTTTCTGTTAAGTAGCTTTGGTAAAGATCTTTGGGCCATTTTTTGTCAGCCTATGTTAAAGGGAAATTAATAACATCTATTAATCTCCTGGATAATCCTCCTTTTGTTTAGGAACCTTCTTCCCTAGAGTTCCACTAAAAAAAAGAGAAAAATATGTCTTTTGTTTTCCCTAAACAGAAAGAAACTTGTAATTGGATTTCAACTTAAGCCCAATTCTGCACTAGAAATGTAATTAAATAGAACACTCTGTCTCACGCTTCCTGGCATGTTAACCTCAGCAGACTACAGTAACAATTTCTCATTTGCCCTCAGTCATTAAATAACACCCGTAGCTCTGTCGCACAGAGACATTGCTAGTGGCCATCTGAACAGAGTACAGGTGATATATGAATTCTACTTGTCAGTGCATCTGAAGGAAAATGAAGCGAACATGAAAGTTTTGACTGGCTTTTTCCACATGGTGGTTAAAAATTTTATCCTATTTTGCTTATTAAAAATACTGTCTGGTCTGCCTATTCTATTCTATTCTATTCTATTCTATTCTATTCTATTCTATTCTATTCCATTCCATTCCATTCTATTCTATTCTATTAAATGATAAAATATCCAAATGAAAGGATATTCATTTTATTCAAATTAAATTATATTGACTTGAGTGGAATCGATTTCTGTACATAAACTGCAACATTGTAATTATTGGGTGCGTAGGGGTAAAATGGCTGTAAGAGTGTTCTTTTGCTTAACATTCTCCTAGATTGATCTGAAGGGGGGAAAAGATCATGGCCATTTGCATTTACCATACAAAAAAGTCAGTGATAAGGGACCGATTATCAATTTTATTGAAGAATTTTCTGTATATTTCTTCAGTCACCCATAATTTAAAGAAATTACCCAATGGAATATAAGACAGAAAGAAAAAGAGGAAGATGTCTGCGCTAAAGCACCGAATCTGAATTCTTGTTGAAGCATATCAGGAGATCACAAACAGTACATCTTTAAATTGTTGTGTTTATGAATACATGACCTCCAATTCTGACCTTTGAACCCCAAATTGTTTTTTTTATAGTGGAAACTTGTAAGTGTAGTTTACTCTTCAGAGCATTCAGAGCATTTGTTGACATCTTAGATATGCCTGTTAACATGTGGTACGATGTCGAACAATGTACTTAAATTTGCTACGTGAGAACCAAAGTCATGGTGTATTATTTGGATTAAATGACCAAATGTCTATAAAGTGCTAAGCCATACGCTTGGCGAACATTAATACTAATAATTACACCATTGATATTTGCAAGGAACTCGAAGATAAGAAAATCCATTGCGTAGTGCAACAGTGTAAAAGCTGTTTACTTGGGGCACCTGGGTGGCTCAGCCGTTAAGCGTCTGCCTTCGGCTCAGGTCATGATGCCAGGATCCTGGGATCGAGCCCCGCATCGGGCTCCCTGCTTGGTGGGAAGCCCGCTTCTTCCTCTCCCACTCCCCTTGCTTGTGTTCCCTCTCGCTGTCTGTCTCTGTCAATAAATAAATAAAATCTTAAAAAAAAAAGCTGTTTATGTTTTTTTTTCTCCCTTTGAAGCAAGAGAGAGCTAAAGTATTCAGCATGATCTGTTTGAGTTTTGGTTTGTTTTTTCAATTGAATATAATCAACCGATAGTATGAAAACACAAAATAAAATAACCTCCAAAAAAATGTTCAGTTGCATATGTTGAGAATAATTATTTGCAAAACAATTTAACTACACTCGTTTTTAAATTTTTACTTTTTAAATGAAAATGTAAATATCTTGTAAAATTTTACAATAATGAAAATATCATTCCACTTCTACTTACTCATAACATGGAAGAAAATCAATGTAAAACCATCAGACAGAGTTTAAAGTTTAAATCTTACTTATAAACCAGGCCAATGCGCTATTAAGATGTTCTTATTAAGTGGCTCTATTAAGATGAATTATCCTAATATGGTTCTTAAATTAGCCCAAAATTTACATAATAAGCAATACTTATAAATATGAAGGGTCCTATCTACTATTTCATTACCAACACCTCCTTTGCATATAGCAACCGAGGTTAAGGAGGGCAAATTTGAAATATAATAATCATACAAACTGTCTCCTTGGCAAGCTAATCTCTTCTAATAAAGTACAAAGGTACAGACACAAATCTGCCTTGAGAACAAATAATTACTTCCTTTATGCTTTTATTTTAATATTAAGCTTTTCTTCTAAAGAGTTTAGGAAATGCCTAAGGACAGAATCCAGCATCATAATTACATTTATCTAACAAACCCCACACGAAGCCCACATTTTCACCATAAAGTAGAACCCCAGGAAATAACTCTGTACTGTACATTTTAATTTTGTTAATAATTAAAGAAATCCGTGCTAATAAGTGGCTAATCACCTGGCATTGAACTGTAATAAGAAATTCATTCTTGTTTAGAATGTAGTCTCTATATGCATTCTCCATGCTGAGTCCCATTTATAAAGGGGGAGGCAGGGAAGAGAGAAGAGGAGAGAGACAAAGGGAAAGAGAAAGAAAGTAAACCTTCACTGTTCTTTTGCAGTTAAGTCTAAAATAAGTCAGACAGAAAAAGACAAATGCCATGTGATCTCAGTTACGTGAAATCTTTAAAAACAACAATAACCAAACTCATAGATTCAGAGAACAGATTGGTAGTTGCCAGAAGCAGGGGTGGGAGTGGGCAAAATGGGGGGGGGGGTCAAAGTGTACAAACTTCCAGTTGTAAAATAAATAAGTCCTGGGGATGTAATGTACAGCATAGTGACTGCAGTTAGCAATACTCTATGGTATATTTGAAAATTGCTGAGAATAGATCTTAAAAGTTATCAAAAGAAAAAAAGTTGTAACTACATGTAGTGATAAATGCTAACTAGACTCACTGTAGTGATACTTTTGCAATGTATCAAATCATTGTCTTGTACAATGGAAAATAATATAATGCTTTATATCAACTATATCTCAATAAAACTTTTTTTTTAAAGACAAGAATGGTAAAAATTAAAGAAAGGAAAAGAGGTGCCTTGGTCGTTTTTATGACATTTCTTGGGGCTAAATTAAAAATGGTCTTATAGTTTGACTTAAAGTTAGGAAGGAGACGGTTACTCTACATCAAAGTAAGTTTCAAAAATTATACTAGATCTTTGCGGGGGTTATAAAACTTGCCTGTAACCCGGGGCGCCTGGGTAGCGCAGTCGTTAAAGCGTCTGCCTTCGGCTCAGGGCGTGATCCCGGCATACGAGGATCGAGTCCCACATCAGGCTCCTCCGCTATGAGCCTGCTTCTTCCTCTCCCACTCCCCCTGCTTGTGTTCCCTCTCTCGCTGTCTCTCTGTCACATAAATAAATAAAATCTTTAAAAAAAAAAAAAAAACTTGCCTGTAACCCTGTGATAGCCGCTTGTTGGAAAATGATTTGCAATTCCATGTGTCTGATTTTAATTTTTTTTTAAAAATAAGGTAGGCTGGGGCAAAAACAAAACAAAAAAAACACAAGAAGGAGAGGGGAATGAGGGAGACAAGGGATAAGAAAGGGATCAAGGTTCAGAAGGAGGGTAGCTGGGCCACCCAGAACATCTACTGTTCTTCCTCCATATCTCTCACTCACGGAGGAAACAGGTGGGATCCTACAGTAGCAGGCAAGCAATTTACTTAATAGTGACCAAAACAATTTAGAAAAAGTATGCACACTGGTGCACAATTTAGGCTACCATCTAACAAGTTTAATCATGAGTTTAAATACTCGGAAAATCTAGAATTCCCAACATATTACATTCTCTCTGACATATAAAGACTACGTTTAGATTTTACCTGTATACGATGCAGTGTAATGACACAGTGATATCTGATAATAATAATCATCCATTTAAAAGAATACTTGAACAAGCTCTTCTTTAACAGGTGGCAATTTTTTGATGTCTCCTTTTTGTTTAAAATCTGAGCCAACACTTGATTTCCAAAACAGAATTTTATGCCAGCATCTTTCACTAATCCCCATATCATGCATCCCGGAAATGAATAACGCTTCATCATAGTCCACATTACACTTGAAATGCAATTTTTATTTCTATGATTAGAAGCCTCCAAGTTCTAAAAGATGTTATGTAAATTGGGTTTTCATTTCAATTATTAATAGTAGATTAATAAAAAACAACATAAAATACTATAAATTTTGCTAATGACTCATCACTGGAAATGTTTTTCTTAAGGACAGGAAAAACCTTAATACTTATTGCTAGAATGACACCCAAGTGCATAATAAATTTTATAGCAATATATTTTTTAGATGTCAGCCCTGAGAAAACATGTTTATGTAAATGAGAATAGAAGGTGTTTCATTATAATATTTCATTACAGGATTTCAATGCCTTTGGAGTTATAAGCTAGAAATCAAACAGTGATTGATCTTTACGAGTTAATTTTTATTAATTTATTTTCTGACAATTCCATTTGCCGCTCCTTTTAGTTTTGTGGAAGCAAAGAAATGTAAAAAGATTTCTTCCCCAATTATTAAAGTCAATCATGTTTTTAGTTTCTTGGAAGTATACTATACCTGTTAAGTTTCCTCTGAGAATTTTTTTAAAAATATTTAGATAATTTGGAAAATCAAACTGTTTTTAATCTCAATACCCATTTTCTAAGTTTATATATTTTTTAAAGGTATATATTTTATCACATGCTTTAAATATATTTTCAGGAAAACTTTGGAGCTGCAGGATTAGCTCAATTAATATAAAATATATCCACCATCTAGGCTAATTGGCAAACCCAGTCCTCATTTCCTAGCCAAGAAGCCAAATTAGAATTGCTCTCTATCTTGAAAAGACTGAATACATTTTTCAACTTAAATATTTTTATCAATACAAGCCCTAAGACCACCAGTTCTCTTTTATTTTCCACTCAAGGAGAGAGAAAATTTATTCTCTCTCAAAAGATGGAAAATGGGTCTTACTGAAATGGAAAAGATTTGGATTTACCCCTTTATTAGGTGCCTTGGGGATTTTTACGCACATAAAAATGTAGCATAGGAAGACTCAGGGTGGCCGAGAGGTCTGTACTTCTTTTGTAGAGTAGCGTGAGAGAGAGCAACTGGGGAGGGTGAGGTGAGAGAGAAAACCAGTGGGAAGGAGGTCATGTGGAAACTGGGTATCTTAGGTGTCCGAGTCCATGCACCCTTTGGGAAATCCAGCATACCCCTCTGGTATAGGTATATCCAAGGTCAAAGCCAATGGGGAAAGGAACAGGCTTAGCTTATTTCCCACAATGCAATTGTGAAGACTGTCAAGATCCGGGAGGTGCTGGAAATGGAAGAGAGGCAGAGATTTCAGGTAGAGAAGGGAAGTTAAAAGAACCAGAGAACCAAATGCAGTAACTGAGGTTGTGATGTGAAAAAGGAAGAGAGTTTCTTGAGGGGATACACTCTGCCCGAGGGCACAACTTGTGTTGATGTCCCCACCTTCTGGACGGGAAAGCTCCATATTCACCTACATTCCCCTGGGATGAGTTCGCTTACTCTCATCTTTCAGTGATGCTTTCCAGAAACAAAACCCTCACTGATGGTGAAGGCATGCTGGGGTTCTTCGTACATTTATGATTTTTTGTTTTCACCGACTGGGTTGCACTGAAATGGTCAATAAATCCTGGCACGTGCTGATATAATATGAAGAATGCCATCACAGAAATTTTACCAGTAAATTGATATACAGATTTTTTTTTGCTTACACAAGGTTATTTTAGAAAGAATGAGACTGTTATGGTTGTTTAAAATCTAGGTATAATATAAATTCAAACCAAAGGCATATAATGTTCTTTCAGCAGTAGCCTTTGACTCCAAGCTAAAATGCATTGCAGACTTTTGCCCTGCAGATGTTCATGTGAGTCCTGAAGGGGTTTACTGATTTTAGTGTATAAATTAATATCTAGGTTGAATGGTAATCAGAGAGCTATGAATAGATAATTGAAATCTTTGAAAATTAATTTGATTAAAAGGATAAAAAGATAAGAATTTGTAATACCTCAAATTCATTGCTAATCAGTGGTGTTTTGTAGGGTTTTGAGTTGTTCTGCAGTAATAATAACTTATGACTTTATATAAATTCTTTGAAAAAGTGGTATTCATTGAATATGACTAAATAGACCAGGAATGTAATTTGTACTCATGAAATAGAATAATATTATCTGTCCCACGTAGGAAAGGAATCCAGACCTTGGCTTATTATCTATCATCCATGGAAGCACAAGTAAAAGGATTGGAGTTACTTTTTCACAGACAATATCTTCATTATTTCAGCCATTTTACGAAAGCATGTTAATATTCAAAAGAAATTTGGTTAGCATTCATAATATTTCAAATAAAATAATTAGGTTGTATTAGGTGTTTTAAAGGGGTCATTCTGGATACAAGAAATGTACTACAGCAATTTTAGTAGTAAATTACCACATATCTTTCATTTGAAAAAAAACACTTATTTAAGGATTTTGATTAGTATGTTATGACATGATTTTCAACATCAACATTTTTAATGTTTTCCTAAGAGGTTGGCATAGATTTTGATAGAGAATATAAAAATTTAAATACTTTTCTATAAAAAACTAGTCAGTGACAGTCCTGCACATATTTAGTTGTTATTAAGTATGATTTAAGAATTTAATTCTTCTAGAGTAGCACTCTTATTATGTTCTTTAGAGTTCTAGAAAGAAAGAAAAAAAGACGCTGGGTTTTTTTTAATGAAATAAGACTTTGTGGTAATAGTAATCTTATATGAAACCACCCAAATTTTAATCAATACATGAAGAATAATAGCAAAGTGAAATTATAATAATTCTTTTTTTGGACTTCCAGTGTGCAGTACCAAAATTTTATATTCATTTTCATTAATTAGGCATAACCTATAAAACAATCTAAGAAAAATGATTAATCAGAAACTCAAGTTGTGTGTTAATTATGATCCATTGAAACATTTTATATCACAGCATAAGCTTTTTATATTATCTTCAGCTTGCAAAGCTAATGTTAATTACTGTATGGATTAATGGCTGTCAAGTGTGTCCTACTTTCAGTATAAATGAATATAAATTAGCTTCATATTTTGGCAATAAATAGAGTACATCACTTTTGGAATTCTTTTAACTCTTAGATGCACATATCCTCAGAGAATTTAGAGTAGTGGTTCTGTATTTCTCTGAAAATAAAATTGTTCTCAATTCTGAAGCAAGAAGAAATAACCTTGGTTCTGTTTCTTCCTCTAATTGAGACTGCTGATTGAGCAGACAGCAGGCTATCAGGCCACCGAGGAGCAAGTGCTGTGGAGAATGAACCAGCCCTAAGGCAATGACCCTGAGCTGCCATCATTAAAAACCCTTTATGTAATTTTCCCCTAACATACTGTTTTGCTCGTTAAAAATGAATAGGTATTAAGACATTTTATTTTTCCCATTAGTTATTCAAGGTTTAAAAACTAAGTTCATCTCATTTAAGATAAAACCAAATAAACCTGAAAATTTTAAAACAGTGCTTCAGTCTTATTATGGATAAATGTGAAGCAACTCTCACTCTTTTTCTTAATATGTCGAAAATAGTTCATGGATCCTCCAGTACTAAATTTGTGTTCTCTAGCAATCAGATAGCCTATATCTTCTTTCCTATAGATTCTGGTTCACATTTTATACCATCAGAGTATTGCAACGACAATCCAAGGGTTTGTTTCCCTGATTCCACTGTCTCTTTACTCTCATTTATCCTATAGCTCACTGCCAGAGCATTATTTCTTATTTTGTTAAAATATCATTATTTCATGCAATGTCCCTCTTTTTTTCCTTACCTATTCAGTATTATTAGTAAACAAATAAAACCTAGAAAACTGAAGAGATACTGTTAGCCTCAAACAATGGAAGGCTACCTTCAACCATGGTCATATTCCTAGTACATCAGACCAACGAGATGGAAACCTAGAAAGACATTGCCTCTTGGGTCTCAGCTCTGTGTTCCACTACCCAGCTTTCTGCTGTGAAGGTTTGTCTTGCTCTGGCTTTGACACTAGCCATTTATAGCCAACTTCGGAAATATAAAAGTCCCCAGTTAGAAAATGTCCTGAACCAATTACCTCTAAAAGATGATGAAATCAGAGTGTAGTGTCATAAATCTAATTTGAAGACACGAACCCAAATTACTGTAGCAATTGAGTTGTTTTGCTAATGAATATCTTGACCCTGTTTTAGATTACCATAGCAATGTGCTGTAACAAATGACCACAGGAGGTGGTTTTAAACAGAAATTTACTTACTTATTTATTTATTTATTTATTTATTTATTTATTTAATTTATTTTAAGTAGGCTCCACACCCAGCATGGAGCCCAATGTGGGCCCCAACATAGGGCTTGAACTCACAGCCCTGAGATCAAGACCTGAGCTGAGATCAAGAGTCAGACGCCTAACCGACTGAGCCACCCAGGCACCCCTTAAAATAGAAATTTAATCTCTTACAGCTGTGAAGCCTAGATGTCTCAAATCAAGGTGTCATCATGGTCCTACTTCATCCAAAGCCTCTGGGAGTGTATCTTTCCTTGTTTCTTCCAGCTTTTATTATCCCCAGGTGTTTCTTGGCTGATGGATTCTTCTTTACTCCAATCTCTGCCTCTGTCTTTACATGGTGGTCTACCTGTGTGTCTGTATCCAAATTTCCCTCTTATAAAAGTACCAGTTATATTGAATTATCTCCCCTACCAATGACCTCATATTAATTCAAGTATGCCTGTGAAGACCCTGTTTCTAAGAAAGGTCAAATTCACAGGTACCAGGGTTCAGACTTCAACATATCTATTTTTCAGGGATACGAATCTGTCCGTAACAGACACTATTCTTGGAAAAGCAGCTTCAGAGAAACATCCACTGTAGTTTTAGAAAATAAATAACTCTGGATAATGAGCTGCAAAATACAATTGCTGGAATAAAGTTCTTCTTCTGGGTTGGATAAAAGCTTATTTTTTGTTGCTTAAGCCCTACCTTTCCTTTTCATTTTATAACAGTCATACATATTCTTAATAAACTTTCAGAGGAGTTTTCAGAAACTTAACCTTTTTACTTTGGGAGGGGCTATTGTATTATATACATATACATATATATATAATAATCATAAATCCTAATATAACTGAAAAAGAATTCAAATAATGAGGGTTCTTGAAAGCGTTATATCTGGAGAAAAATCTGAGGAATCAGGGAGTTAAAAAAAGGAGTTATTTGGTAACTGTCTTTGGATAGATTTGACATGGGGGTGATTTGAGAAGGGATTAGAGTAACCGTGCTCATCTCTAGGGGGCATAAATAGCACAGAAGGGTCAAGGTTATGGAGAGACAAATTTCAGTACAGTGTAAAGAATGATGCATTTTATGATATCCAGGCTCAAAATCAAATATGTGTGACAGTAATCTTATTAGAAGAAGTCTTCAGATGTGGCTAATCCCTCCATTAGATTCAAAATAACATTTAATAAGCACAGGCTCTGTGACAAGGTCCGGGGATGTGGCCCACACGAAACCTGAGGATGTTAAGTTTTGCTTGGATAAGTGGGTGGACTGGGCTGGACCTGGTCCCCTAAAGAGTCCTCACATCTCTAGGATTATAGCTTTGATAAAGTACTAAACTTTTAAGGGCAGACCTAGGGAGTCATTGAATTTGTAACTTCAATGAAGTAAACACAATGATTTTGATTCTAAAATACAGTACAGTACAGAAACATTGCCATAGCATATGAAGCCGTTTTCTGACCAGATATGTCTGCTCTCCTCTGAGTACCAAAGACATGGTGATTTTTTTCCCCACCATAGCCTCAGCCTCATCAAGAGTCCTGATGAGGATTAAGTATTGTAAGCTAAATGCAGTAAAATGCTGTCTTCCCAGCCTAAACGGGAGATACATACTAACACATAGGGTAATAGGAGATGTACTAATTATTTGTAACTTAATTACCAGAAATTGTTGTAGTTTATATTGGTATCAATTTAGCTCTGAAAAGCAAATATGTAAATAGAATGCAAATCACAATAATCAGTAAGCTAAATTGTTTGTAATAAATGTAGATATTTTACATTTTCTCTTGGCTCATCAGAAATGATTGGAGAATACAAACAATCTCATTGGAATTAATGCAGGTTCTCCACAGCCATTAGTATTTTCCAGGATTACTTCACTCTCTTACCAACTGAAATCATCAGGCATTAAAATGGAAAAACAGTGCTCTTTTAAGATGCAATTATCCACTATAGCACATTAACACTTTCAAGCTTCAGATTCATAATTAAAGACCAAGGGAACCACCTAAGGCTTCCACAACCACCTGCCAATCTGGCCTTATTGTTGAAGGATATGAATAAATCGAGACTTTATTTCATTTCGAATTTGGTGAAAACATAGCTCAGTATAACAGATTAACTTCCAGCTATAGTGATGAAGAAAAAAAGTGAGAAAACACAGATAACAAGTTTCTGAAATGAAAGTGATATCATCACTGAAGACTGACATTCAAAAGATGATAATGGAATATTGCAAAATAGTTTATACCCATAAAACTGACAACTTAGATGAATTGACAAATACTTTGAAATGTACAAACTATTAAATATTCCTCAAGAAGAGATAACGTGAATAATCCCATATCTATTAATGAAATTCTATTCATAGTTTAAAACCTTCAATCAAAGAAAACTCCAGATCCAGAGAGCTTTACTTGTAAGTTATACCAAAAACTTAAGGAAGAAATAATACTGACTCTACCCACACTGTTCAAGAATATAGAAAAGCAGAGAATGCTTCCTAACTCACTTTATGAGGCCAGTATCACCCAAATACCAAAAGTGGACAAAACATAAGAAAACCACACTATCCTTCATAAATGAAGAGGCAAAACTCTTCAAAATATTAACAGACAGGACCCAACAATATGTGAAAATGATAATACATCAATGCCAAGTGGGGTTTATCTAGAAAATACAAGCCTGGCTCAATGTTTAAAAACCCTTCAATATAATTCCACACATCAGCTAACTCTAGGTGGAGGGGATATTTGACAATATCATTATTTGCAGAAAAACACTTTTAATGAAATGGAACATTCACTCATGTTACAAACTCTCAGTTGGATAAGAATGGATGGGAAGTTCCTAGAACTGGTTAGGAGCAAGTACAGAAAAACTAGAGCTAATACAGTCGTCCATTTAACAGTAAAAGAATGAATGCTTTGCCCATGAGATTATGACCAAGGCAAAAATGTTCACTGTTACTGCACTTACTGAATATCTGGCTGAAATACTTGGCCAGTATGATAAAGCAAAAATTAAATAAATAAATAAATAAATAAATAAATAAATAAATAAATAAATAAATAAAACAGGTAACAGCCAAAATTTCAGAAACAAAAAATAAATAGCTTCTGTTTTCAAATAGCATGATTGCTTATATAGAAAATCCCAAACACTGCTGAAGACAATGTTAACAGGAACAATTCTCAAAGAAGACGGAAAAATATGATCTTGTATGATGTAGTAAACAGTTTTAAAATATATAATAATTGTCAAAATTACAAGGATAATTTTACAAATCCTAATTCAGAGTTAGGGAAAGTTACAACATGCCTCTACTGATAATTGTTAGGCTGGCCACCTAAAAAAGAGTAATGATTTCAAAATGTTGAAAAATAACATTAAGAAGTATCTTCTTACCTAATAGATAAACAAAAATTTTACACTTACACATTAGAAATATACATTTTTATTTTTAAAAAGATTTTATTTATTTATTTGAGTGAGAGAACACAAGCAGGGGGACCAGCAGAAGGAGAGGAAGAAGCAGGGTCTCCACTGAGCAGGGAGCCCGATGTGGAGCGATCTCAGGACCCTGGCGTCCTGACCTGAGCTGAAGGCAGATGCTTAACTGACTGAGCCACCCAGTTGCCCCCAAAGTATACATTTTTAAACATCCCTTAAATATTTTTCAATATCGACCACCTGAAAAGCACAAAGTAAATTTTAACAAATGTGAAAAAACTGGTTTCATACGCTCCACAAACCTTTAAGTACAATGCAAATCAGGGATTCTAAAAAAAACAATACATTCATATATAACTACCTAAGTGGATGAAAACATATTTTAATATTCTATTAGTTACCAAGGAAATTGTATCAGAAATGAGAAATTCTTTAGAACTGAACAGTAGTGGAAATATTGTTACCAAAAACTGTGGGATATATACATATATACACAGAGCTTAGAAATTTCTAGCCTTAAACCATTACATTTATAACTGGAAGAAAGGGCAAAATTCATGAGCTAGTATTTCAATATAAGAAGAGAGACAAAAGTAGGATAAGGACACTACAAGTGGAAGGATAGAAACAATAAAATTAAAATCACAGGTTAATGAACTGGGAAATACAGGTGACTTAGAGGAGAGCCCAAACAAACAAAATCTAGTGATTTGTTATGATTTATAATAGCCCTCTGGTAATATTGATCCAGAAAATAAAAAGAATGAATTCCACTTCAATTCGACACATTAAGTACATGTTTTAATCTCTAATCTCTTAAAACTCCACAAATATCACAATAAAGGAGTAAACACACACACATGCGTGCATACACACACACACACACACACAACTGAAGGGAAAGAACAAGCAAAGGAACTGCAGACAGAGTGATGTCATAATTTTGAACACAGCTAACACACGAGCAAACAGTAGAGAATGGCAACAGTAGAGAAAAGGAAAGATGGAATCTCAGCTAAGGATGAACAAATTTGAACTGGCAATTTACATTCCAGAATTCTGAGAAGGCTCTAGAACTGAGGACATCAGATTCTTCTCTTTTCATTATGACGCAGAAAACAGATTAGCTGTTCCCCAGAGCCAGACACAGTTGCCTTCACCTTGATCAAAGTCTGGGTTGCACTAGAGCTCTGGACTCTGAAAAGCAGGCAAATTGACACAAGGTGATGCATTCAAGGTCTGCACATATAAACTTGTATATACTCCTACGTGTATATATATATATACACACACACACAAATAAACACACAGTAGATAGGAAATTCAATAATCAATTAACAGTTATTTTTAAAAAATAGTGGGAGGGGTTTGCAAAAGCAAATATTTCAAAGATTTTTTTTTTAAGATTCTATTTATTTACAGAGTGTGAGAGAGCACAAGCAGGGGCAACAGTAGAGGGAGAGGTTGAAGCAGGCTCCCGCCAAGGAGGGAGCTCGATGCGGGGCTCGATCCCAGCGCCCTGGGATCATGACCTGAGCCGAAGGCAGATGCTCAACCATCTGAGCCACCCAGGTGCCCCTCAGAGATTCTTCATGGCGGGGAATGTGCTTGCTCTTCACTGTTTCTAGCTAATATTTCACTTCTAATTCTTGTTAGAACGGTCTCTACTGACCCATCTCACACAGGAGTTGTTGCTTCATGTGGACTTGATCCGTCTTGGAGAGCTCATTTGCAATGTCGCCTCAGTCATAGTCCAACCATGTGTTTGGGCGACTGGAAAAATCAAGAAGAAACATGGTGTTCGTGCCTGCTGGGCTTTTCAAGGGTATTACAGAACCAGCCTCAGTTTTTATATTAATTTCTGGGCTTGTCATTTACCTTAACATGTGAGTAATTTAGATTTGTTGCTCATATCTATGCAAAGAGGAGGCTTGAAATTTGTATTTTTCATGAAAGACCTTTTTTTCTGTTTTCCAACCAGTCACAGCATGAAACAAGCTTCATTATTTTCTGAGTCAACAGTAGAATATTTTGCTTTCTTTTATGAGACAATGAGCTTTCCAAAGAGACAGCTCCAACCTTAGGTTCTTGTAGTGAACGCTCCAGTTCCCCACGATACCTTTTATCCATCCAGGCTATCAATCCCCCAGCTGCTGGAAGCGTGGAATGATGAAGACTTACCACTGCCACCTTTCCTTAACAAATTGCCTTGGGTTCAGGGAGCCCTCTGATCCGAGCGTACCTGATTGCCATGCCCCAGGCCACAGCTAATGCACCAGTGGGGTCAGACTATAAAAGCGTAAACCCTTGCCCCAAGGGATGGAGTATTCTGTGATACGCTTTATATTCCAGAGTCGTCCTTATGGGTTATGGCAGGGCTTTTCCTTTTCCCACCTTGCTTTCCTTTGCTCTTTACAGGCTTTTCTGAAGAGCATTCTTGAATAAATCATCTGCACCTGAAATTCCTGCCTCCAGGTCTGTCTAAAGACCTAGAACATAGGCCCATTTCTGAGAAAAATTCCTACTTTTCCCTCTCTCTATCCAAAGCTGCTGTGGTAGCAGCTCTGGAGTTTCCAAAAAATGGAATCGTCCTTTCTTCCAAGATCAAGTTTGAATTTAACTTTGTTTTTGTTCTTCCATTTTTGTTTAGGGGTCCTAGCTGTTTGTACTGGGTGGGGAGTTCTTGGTAACTTATCCTGCTATGCAGTTGTTGTGAAACTACAAAAAAAAAGTTAATTCTTTTTTTTTTTTTGACGATTTTATTTATTTGAGAGAGAGAGCACAAGCAGGGTGGAGGGTAGAGGGAGAGGGAAAAGCAGACTGCCCACTGAGCAGAGAGCCTGACCGGCGTTTGATCCCAGGACCCTGAAATCATGTCCTGAGCCAAAGGCAGATGCTTAGACAACTGAGCCATCCAGGTGCCCCAAAAAAGGTTCTCCTATATCTAATTTTATTCTTAGTTCCTCTGGACATAGTTATACTTGTCCTATATATTTCAATTCATCTGTAAATTAGAATTAAAATACTCACTTTCTGTATTAGCTTTCTGACACTTTGGTCTGAATCTCAGAGTTTGGGGAGGGGTTATCTGACCCTGTACAACACTTCCGACTGAGACAAGGGGACAGAGAAAGAGGCATAATTACCTTTATACTGGGAGTGGAAATTAGCACAGTTTTTTTTGGAAAGCAATTTGGCAGTGTGTACCATGGATATTAGAACTATTTACACAATTTGACATGATTGTACTTCTTTCCTAAGGAAAACTTTTAAGGGAAAAAAAATTAAAGTAGAAGGAGAAACATGCATAAAATGGCAATGATGTTTAGCGTTACTATGGAGAGTAATTGAAAACAACCTAAAAGCCGTCCAACAAATGAGTGTAAAATAAACATAAAAATGCGTCTCGGAAAACGAACCCAACAGGGTCCTTTAAGTAATTTATCAGATTTAAACAAGTTTCTGAGCTAGCCAGTCTCTGCTCTATGTTCAGACACAAAAACAGCTAAGCTTTTCTGTAATCAATCTGATAAAAACAAATTGAACAAGTAACATTATGGTTGAAGAGGCCAAAGCCGCTTGAGCAATAGCCTTTGATTGATCAGTGCTATAAAAGCATCCTCCGAATCGAAAATTTGGGGTTGATAAATGCACGAATAAAAGAAAAGTCATCATAACAAGTCATTACCATTTATCTTACAGAATTAGATAATAAATGTGTTCTAGGAGATAAAATATAGCTGGAGACGAATCCTAAGATCTGTTTTCATTCTTTGATTGGGCCACAGTTGTTATCTTAGCTGACAGGAAGAGAAGTCCAGTTACTTACATTCTTATTTGAAACTTGAAACCTTTCTTCCTGTTTTTCCCCTCTTTGGAATTTTTTCTTCTATTCTCTATATAGTCAACATTTTGTTTCCTGTTTAGGGATGAACTCAATGGTAACTTGTCTTATTAATAATTTCCTGGTAAAAATACCTTTTCACGCCATTGTTGGGGCATGCATGACAATCTAGTTTTCTAAATTGTGCATAAATACACCTCTTTTCCCCACAGCGGGATTCAAGAGCAGGTGATGCGCTTCATCTTTATAAATGTCTAGTAAACAGCAGTAGATAAATAAGAGCTGAGTTAATGTAAACTGAATTAAATGTAACATAATTGAATTTTATCCACTCAGATTTTATCACCTGAATTTCAGTCATCATAATATATTCTGACGTGATCTGGTGGGGTTCGAAGTCGAGAGCCAAGAAAAAATTCTTGATGTGTCTTCAGTGCTGAAAGGTGGTTTTATTAAAACATGGGGATAGGACCCATGGGCAGAAAGAGCTGCTGACCCGTGACTTCGAGGAGCAACTGAGGAGATACTATGGAGTTGAGGGAGGTAAAGACAGGAGGAAGTTTCCAAAAGGATTTTCATATGCTAAAGAAGACTTACAGGATCCTGGAGGCCTGGCTATTGTCAAGTCAAGGTGTTTTTCCCTCTAGCAAGGCATTAACCTTAAGACAGCGGGGGTGGGAGGGTGGGTCCTGGGGGACTGTTATACTCTGCCTGCCTCAAGTCCTTGTCAGTGGGCTGCAGGTTATAAGGACAATTTTATCTACATTTCCTTCTGCCTTTGTTCCCCCACGTCATATTTCTTCTTTGAAAAAGTCTGATTGGCAGATATAGGAGAGAACCACATTGTTGGGGAACAGGGTTTTAACACTCCTTAAAATCTCAAGAATTGACATAATCCAGTACTTTCTTCTTTGGACATTGCTCATCCCTTCTTCCAAATAAGGGTTGTGAAAAGGTGGACCATACTTCTACATATGTTGAGAGCTGAAGTAAGTTGGTGCTAGAGAGTATTCTAGCCATGCAAGACTCATTAACATTATGAAATTTTTTTCATTGTGGGTGACTTCCATGTCTTTTAAGAGTTTTTCTTTCCAGCCATGTATGGGAACACACTGCCACCAGTTTTCTCTCACTACCAGTCTATGAAAACTGCTATAATATCACTAATTACAATATTAAGATTTGTACATACTACAGGCCTGCATTTTTTTCCTAGAACATTTATATGTAATGATTAATTTAATACTCCCCAAACTGAATAGGTAATTATCTTTTGCATATTATAAAATTTTTTATCTCCTATTTTGATGCAGTCTAAAAAAAACATGTAAGACGAATTTTCATCAGAAAATTTTATTATTGAGAAACATTGCTTATTTATAAATTGAGCTATCAATGAGAACGAGTGCTTCCATTGTTTGAACTGCTTCTGGTTCTACAGAAGAGTGAACCTGATTATACTGTCAGTCAGATATAAATGCAATATTTCCTACTAACTGATGTAATAAAGTGAATTTTTGTTCAATTTTATTTATTTATTTGCTAATTCCATCTATATTTTTTCAGCGTGGCGCTTAGTTTAAAATACTATTTTAAAATGTAATATTGCATTTTATGTGGATTCTCTATACCAGCAATATGTTGCTTTATAAAGTATACTATGTACCCATATATGAATAAATGTTATTAAATAACTTTAGCTATATAACCAGGAAGTGTTTTGTATGTATTATTTGTATATACACTACACACACACACACACACATTGGAAAAGACATATGCCATTTAAGACATTTAAAATTATTAAAAAAGAGGATTTCACTGTGTATATAATGTATACTCCCAAATTCCCTGAGAAGATTGGTGTTGGTGGACGTGGTATGAAGTGGTTGAATTTGGAGTAACCGGTATGTAAGACTGCCAAGACTTTTAATAAATATGAATTATATGTGGGAAAGAAAGGATAACTCCTAGCTTTTAAATAACTTGGGGGTTTAATCACATGGAAAAACTGAATATTTATAGGATTTAGGTTCTAGAATTGCCATGTGTGCAGAGTGCTAACCAAATGTCATGTGAGCTACCAGGGTATCCATCAGCCCGGGTCCTAGAATGACTATGGGAAGCAGGGTTCCCTCTCATTCACATGTACCATGAATAAAAAATACACCTTTGTAGTATTATCCCAAGGATATTATATTTGGAATATAATGTTTTACTGTTTTGGAGTCATCTGATATTATTCTAAGAAATTAAACAAAAGCTCTTTGAACAGGGATGAAAGATATTAAAACTTCCCGGTATCCTGAACACCATATTGAACTTAAAATACTTTCTTTCATTTTGCTAAGACTTTTGGAGGAGGAGAGCAGAACTTGCAGTTGGGAATATATTACCAATAGTGCATGTGAACAGACACATACCCAGAACTGAGAGAAATGGAGCAAATACTAGGGAGTGAAATACATGGAGTGACAAGGCATTTGGGGGACCTGAGAGGCATGGTATTGCGGACTTGGTATTCGGTAGAGGGCATTTGATTTGAAGCCAGACATACAGTTTTATAGTAGCACAGGTGTTTGTAATTCTGAAGCCTGGGTGTGGTACAGGGAAACAGGTGTCTCCACCCCCAAAGCTAACACATCCTAATCCCCAGAACCTGAGTGTACGTTATATTGCACTGCATAGAGGAATTAAGGTTGCAAATGGAATTAGGTGGCTGATCAGCTGACTTTTAGATGGGGAGAGGAGCCTGGATTACCTGTGTGCCCAATGTAAGTAATCACAAGCGTCCCTATAAATTGAAGGAGGCAGACGTCGGAGTGAGACGGTCTCCAGTTTCGGGATCGGGGTGCTTCCCCCACACGGAGGAGTGTAAGCAGCCTCTGGAAGCTGGGGGAGGGGAGGGGCTCTCCCCTTGAGCCTCCGGAAAGAACGCGCCCTGCCAACGCATTGATTCTAGCCCAGGGAGCCCTACTTCGGACTTCTGACCTCCAGAACCGTAAGTGAATAAATTTCATTTGTTTTAAGGCACTAACTTATTAGTAACTTGTTACAGCCAACAGTGGGAAACTACGTCACAAAGTCTTTAAGCCTGTTGTGTGCAATAGTTGAACTTAGTAGGTGGGCTAAAGCTAGTGGGGTTTTGGTTTTGCCAGCGGGGGGGTTTTCAGGACCTGCCGCAGGAGGGCCTGGGCTGGGCTAGGACAGCGGCCCCAAGGCTTTAGTAAGCCCAGAAGGCTGAGTCACAGATCTGGGGTGGGGGATGAAGACCTTAAAAGTAGCCATGTTACGCGCCAAACACGGAAGTATTTTAGGGATAGAAAATTTCAACTTGGGACCTGCCAGCCCGGGCAAAACCACAGGCTTATCGGAAGGACCGGGAGGAAGGTCAGCTCTTACGGGTTCTATGAGGAAATCAGGGAGGGTGGTTTTGAACAGGAATTCTTCGGAGAACCGCAGGAGTTCGAGGTCGTGGCGGTTTCTCGCTGGCTGCAAAACGTCACTTGCGCGTAGTTGTTGGGGCTGGGGGAGGTCGTCTCCCCCCCTCCCCCCCAAGCAAGATAAACTTCTGCATGAGAAGTGTCCTCCTCTGTTAAGGTAAGAATTCTCTTCCTTCTCCCGGCTTGTTATGCAAGTTGCCGCGGGTGGTATGTGTATGAGCTCCCTTCTCAGAGCTTCTGGACTCCATTTAAAATAAGGCTTCATTTTACTGGCTTTCCTGGGGGCGTGGGTGGGGAGGAGTGTGGAGAAGATTAAGAAACCGTGGTTCCGCTCCTCCAGAGCTTCTGACCTCTGTGGCTGACGTGGAACAGGCATGGACCTATTTAAGAGCTCCAGGTGACACTAATGTGCAGGCGAAATTGAAAACCGCTTGTTGAGAGGCCAGAACAGTCTGTAGGCCTTTTAGGCAAGAAATAGAAAACAACTCGTTATGGCTAGACAGCCAAGATGGTGTCGGATACACAATGCCAGGGAGTTCTTGAGGCTTGAACTACTAGTTTGAGACCCGAAGAGAAGCACCAGCTCAGCTGGCCGCTCAGGTTCTTTGAGTCCCAGGAAAGGGGTTCGTAATAAACCTTGGATTTACTTGGCTGGAGATGGAGTCTGAGTGGGAAAACGCAATCGGTAGTTTCAGTGTGCTGCCGGTCTCACAAGTGGGTGTATAGGCATTTCCTGTCTGGGCAAATATGCCTGAAAATGTGTGGAATTCGAAAATGGAGGAGCGAGTCAGACTTAAGTACCAGCAACTCCATTTCGGGAATCCGGTCAGTATTTTCCAGGTGAAATCAGTATCAAGCAAGGAACACCACCCAGGGCAGGATTTAAAAGCCCAAACCTGTGGCTTTCAGACTTGAGTGCATGTTTGAATCACCTGGGGAAGCCTAAGTACTCGCGGCACCAAACCAATCCAACTAAAAATGGCTGGTGTTAGTCTCGAGGTGCTCAATTGACTCTCTCAGGTGATGGCAAGGCACACTTTGGGAGAAGCTCTGGCCTGGGCTGCCATAGCCAAGACGCGGTGGCGGGAGGCTCTGCAGCCCAGAGCTAGGAGAGCTGAGCCTCAGGATCTTGTGAAGGCTGTCGTTACTAGACCAATGACTTCCTGAGGAGCCGGAGCAAAACGTTTAAGCAACATCAAAAGATGTTCTTTTAGGCATAAGGGGTTGAGAAAGCGGTAGTATCTTACTCCTGCAGAATGTTTCCCTCTACCAGCTTATAAACATTTCGAGAAGGAAACCTTACTTCAGTGCTACTCACCCCAAACTCTGCACCCCGGGACACAGTAATGCTGGAACACCTCTGTGCAAAGACTCTTTTCTGTGAGCTCATTCTGTGTGAAGGCCTAGGCTGACAAGCGTTCCAATGAGGTTCAAAACAGGACTTTTTCCTACTGTGGGCTTGGATGGAGCGGTGTGCTGGGTATTATGGAAACCTACATTAGCCTGAGACAGTGCCATTAGAAGTTTGGTATTTCTCTAGATGAATATGAAACCAGTGTAGTAATTCCTATTCACCATTTGGACTCTAAAATGAGGCTCCATGGTGTTCATCTAGCTTCCTGATATTAGTGTAGTTAGTCCTTTTACTGTAAAAGATAGTCTACACTAGGGTTTAAAATAGTTTCAATCTGCTCTAAACCATAAGAACATCTGCAGCTGAAACTTGTAGAGAATAAGAAGGAAGACTTTTTTTTTTTTTTTCGAATCCTAATATACAAGGATAGAAGTGATATATTCCAATGTTTAGAATTATTTTCAAGGGCACTTAATGTTTGGACTTTGTTCCTGGGAATAAGACAATGGAAAGTTCCTTAGAACACATCTGTTTTCCTTTGGAGGTCTTCATACATTTAGACATTTTATTGGAATATCTTGATGTCCCTTAACCTCCTATAAAATCTGATTTTCATTAGATTGAACAACGTGACCACCTAATTTGAGGTGGAAAATAAGGAAAGGAGGTGGTTATGTAGTGCCTTCGGGTAGATGGAGTTAATGTACTCTCACCCACAACCATTCTGAGAAAAATCTAAGCTGCTCACTGGTCCCTTTCCTAAGAGCAATGTGGTATTTCCTGATATGAAGAGGTAGGTCCCATTTCACAACCACCTTAGTACTGGATAGTTGAATCTAACTCTCAAGTTCAATCGTTCATGCACAGATAGGACTATATCACTTATTCTAACTTTAAGAAAACTGACAGTATCTTTTGGCCTCTATATACTATCCTCGATTATTCTTTCCAAACCTGGGAGAAGTTGCGATTGTTGACCTCCTAAAAGTTCAACATGCTTTCCTGAACTGTCAGTGAAGCAATGATTTACGGATCACTATAGACTTCTGTATACCATGGATTTTCTGGATGGTTCTAGTAGCCTCAATGAAAGTAGCATTATTTATGTTAAGTAGAACTTGTTAGAGGTTTTTCCATATAGAGAAATGCAAGCATAATTGAGTTGTAACTGCATAGTTGACTATACTTAAATTATTCTATATCAAGCTTCCTCAAAATACTGACAAGTCAAAAGCACAAAAGTAGTTGAATGTAATTGTGACAAATAAATCACTCAAACCCTTACAGCTTTAAGGGATAGCTGGTAATCTATAAGGAGAATTCTAAATGCATTTCCTTTGTGAACTGTTGCAAATCTTTCTCCTACCTTGATATTCAGAAGCTCTTCTAGAAAATGTGTAACCTTCAAATCTCTTGCACTCTTTATGTAATTTGTTGACCCTTAAAACGTGTACTGGTTCTAAAAGATCTGAGAATGTAAAATACTGATCTTATTCGTCTAGATCCTCAATAAAATCAAACTCAAAGCAACCTTCAAACTGGGGTAAACTGCCACTGAGTTTTTACACTGAGGTCTTAGTATAATATCTGATCTAAAGTGCTTAAATTTTTGCAAATCTAAGGAAAGTAAGTTTTTATGCCCCCTTATGATATCTGGAGCATCAATTGTCATTAGATTTTTGTAATACTGAATAGCACTGTTCTAATACCTAGAAAATATGGTACATGATTACAACTTTCCTGTTTCAATATCTAACTTCGTGAAATTGGCACATCGTAGAACTCTTGGCTGTAACAATTCTTGAAATACTGGGAAAGAACTCTTAAATACCTTATTTTACAACTGACAATATTTACTGAAAGAGACCAAGATCTCCTAAAGACCAAGAGATGGGTCTTAAATTACTAGTGGCTAAAACATGTAAAGAGGCATTTTTCATGCTATTGAAATCTAGATAGAAATTTAGAACTAATTCTGGGTCTTTGTGCTTCTGAAATTCTGAAGTGCTTCAATAAAAATAAGTAGAAATAGTTAGAAACTTCGAGTCCTTGTGTTACCTGAATTTCCGAGGCATGACCTTACTGAGTTTAAAAGGATGTGAACTAGAGCACTTAAAACAGGTTTTTGTTTTTGTTGTTTTTTTAATCAGTACTTCTTGGGTGATGTTTCTTTTCACCCATAAAATCTGAAATTAAGAGGCAACAGGAAATAACTTCTGGACTTGAGAAAAACCACTGTAAAATTATTGTCATTCTAAGGTATTTTTCCCCCCATGAAAATCCGTGGAAAGTAATAAAAGAGTAAAATTAACCTTCATGCCAGGGCCGTGCAGTGATGTTCAACAGTTCTATTGGTGCCAAGTCTAAGCCTGACTGAAGATCTTCATAGCTTGCCGAATGGAGTGCTGTTCCCACCCCCCATTGCCAAGAGAGCTGGGTTCTATCCATCAAGTTTCCATGAGGAAATGAGCTCACAAAAACTCACCCTGTGTACCAACTTTCCTTTTCAACTTCATTTCTCTTAAAATGTGGAAGGATAAGTGTCTGACAGATGATATGTATTAGAAATACCCATTCTCTGACTTATACAACAAAATATATAAAGGAAATACAAAAACACTTATAACTTATGAATGTTTTAACATACAAACGCTGAAACTAGTAAGTTAGATTTCATACAAATAGCAGCCATTAAACTCTAAACAAACTTCATAATGTTCTCATGCTATGTTAAAGGGAATCCTATTGGAAAAGTGTTACAACTACGTACACTTCATACATTATCCGGTAATAGGTTTCATTTTGTAAGTTTATATTCATAAGGAAACTCTGGGGCATCTCCTAGTGCTTCCATGCCTGGTGATAATAAATGGACAATTATAGGAACCATGCACTGATAAGATCAAAGGCCAATACCACTCCAGTCTGATCTCCAGTTACCTAGACCGGCAGAAATGCTAGTAATGGCTAAGAAGCCTAAAATGGGTTGAAGAGCAAGGTCAATACAAATTAATAGCCTTTAGTTATTGCAGAAGTATTGACTGCAGCTTACAACCTGGCTTGCATTTTGACTGTTTGAAGTCAGCCTTAATAATCAAAGACTCTTGTGATAACAAAGAACACAAGTGGATCTGCTTAGAAAAATGGACTGTAGTAAACCCCACATTGGCACCCCATGTCTGTTCCCTCAGCCCCATCTGATGTCAGCAGATGTTAAACCATTTCTCTCAATCTTTGACCCTCCCACCACCTCCTGCACTAACCATCTTTTTGCTGGCTTTTGACTTTTGCCAAGGCGTCAAGTGCTGGCTGATCCACACACAAATGCAGCCTAAGTATTGTTGGCAACCTAATGCACCCAGAGTTGAAAGAGGTGGCCTGACAGGCACTCCACCGGGCTGTTCTACACACAGGTTTCTGGGGGCCTAGAGCAGAATTGGTCCCCGTTTCCCACAACAGTAGTTTTGAAACACTTCTTTGGCTTTCTTTCCGATCCTGGATTTCTTGCCAAATACACTAAGTAAACCCTGTTCTTAGGCTCTACTTTTTGGGGAACCCAAACTAAGCCACTGATACTAATTTCAGTTGATTACAGTGATCTTAATTCTAATACTGGATAAGAATGGTGTAAAGTAAGGTTATAGTCCTAATTATAGGTATGAAAACTAAATGAAATACTAATTATCTAAGTACATTAAAAGAACTTTATCCTGGAGTGGTCTCAGGAGTTTATACTTAAAAAAAAATGGGACTTCAGCATTTTAAGTGATCCTCATCCTTGCACAGAAAATCCAATAGATCGAACACGAAAATGTTTTCAAACAACCTAGTACAGGAAAACGGTTAGTCATCATAGTTTTTATATACAACTAGTATTAGAAAATAGAGCTTAAAATACCACTCATTACTATATTAAAGTTAACCAAAGAAGACACAATGTTTGTTTAACATTTAAAACTCTTATAACACTTAAAAGAATGTTAATGCACAGTATTAAGATGTGAATTTTTACTGTTTATAAATTTTATCCAATCCTGTGCTAAACTTTAGCAAGTATTTTAAATCCTCACACTGAACGTAAAATTTAAAAATGCAAATATCCAGAAAGAATAGAAGGGACTTGTCCTGCCAGATATGACATGAATAGTTAAGCAGTAACAGTGTGACATAACCACAGGAAGGAACAGAGCAGCTGGAAAGAACCTGGAACAGAAGTGTATATATGGAAATTAGTATGATAGAGGTGGTATTAATCCGTATAGGGCAAGGAAGGACTCGTGGAAGGAGAAAATTGGCTCCATCAATGAGAGGAAGTCTCTAATAGACAAATGAAACTCCTGTGAATTCATGACCTAAAGAAGTAGAAACCGGGGGTGCCTGGGTGGCTTAAACCACCCCACTTTTGATTTTTTTTTTTTTTAAAGATTTTATTTATTTATTCGACAGAGATAGAGACAGCCAGCGAGAGAGGGAACACAAGCAGGGGGAGTGGGAGAGGAAGAAGCAGGCTCATAGTGGAGAAGCCTGATGTGGAGCTCGATCCCAGAGCTCCGGGATCACACCCTGAGCCAAAGGCAGACGCTTTAACCGCTGTGCCACCCAGGCGCCCCCCCCCCCCACTTTTGATTTTAGCTCGGGTTGTGATCTCAGGGCTGTGGGATCGAGCCCTGTGTCAGGCTCTGTCCCTCTTCCTCTGCTCCTTACCGTTCTTGCACACGTGCTCGAGCTCTAGCTCTAGAATAAATAAAAATCTTTAAAAATAACTGGAAAGATGAGAGGTAGCTCTTAAAATAATGCTAAGTACATATAATAAAGGTAAATAAATGTATTTGATTAAAGTTTTATTTTTCAATCAAGCATGCTATAAAATCTATAATGAGAAAATATTTTTGATACTTGAAAGTAAGGACTTGATACTTAAAACCTGTCAGGGTGTTCTGTAATCAATAGGTTGTAGGAAAACCATAGAAAAACATAAGTGATACACAGTTGATTCATGCTAATAGAAACTTAAATAGCTAAGAAAAAATGCTCAATCTCACAAGCAATTAGAGAAATGGAAACTAAAACCATCAACTTCACACACTTCCGTTTTGCAATACCTAGAATGTTATATAGTGTTATATAGTGTAACCCTCACAGGTTATTAAAGTACGAAATACCATATTCACTCTAACCTTTAGAATAGTTGATTACCATGCAATACGATAGAAAAGACTGATAGCCGCTGAACCAGATACTAATGTAAGCATTTTACATGTTTTCTCAATCAGCCCAGCAATCCTTCAAAGCATATACTGTTACTTATATAACTAAGGCTTAGAGAAAAAAGGGCTTCAAGTTACACACCGGCTGAATGGCAGCACAGGGACTCAAACCCAGGGTTGTCTTGGAATTGCCACTGTACGCTGGGAGGCTCTCGGCTGATGCTTGTCCTGCCTTTATTTCATTGCCACTGGGCATAGGATTTTGATGTCTGATCAACCTAGAGATCCAGCACTCCCAAGAATTTCCCATTACAGTAAATGACTACATAGTAAGCTGCACAGTAACAAATGTAGCTAACTCATCCACAGCTAGCTTCTGCCTCAAGTGTTTAGCACCCTGTAGCAAAAATAAAATGCTGACTATTGAGTGGAAACTAAGTGAGCTCTGCCAAAATAATACTCCTACCAGAATTGCTTCTACGAGCCCTGTCCCCACCACTACCCATTGCTACCACTGCGTCTATACATCCAGCCAGAAAAAGGACTAGACAAAATATCCCCAATACCATCATTGTGATTATTTTTCTTTCCTGCTCTACATTATATAGCTCTCATTTCATAGAGTGGGTTTGGACTCTGTGCAAATATGGGAAAGGTAGTCTTTCTGAATTCTCTGATCCTTATACTGGCTGTATAAACATGGCTGATATTCTGCACTTGGGGTACACGTGTGTGCTGGTTCGGCCTTAGCAAAGATACTTCGTGTATTTCGGAAGGATGGTGATATGTGGTTATCAACATTCACAAGCAGAGTATGTAATTTGTTAGCTTGACTTTTCATCCCTATTGTCAGTCTATAACATCTGTTTAATCAGTAAGAAGATACTGAGCCAGCTGACGAAAATCAAAGAATAAATCTTGATTGACAAGGTATCCAGAAAAAGTAGGAATTCAAACCTCTCCAGCTGGACCTTAATTTATTGTTGGCATGGGCACTAAGTAGAGGAAACTGGGTTTTTCCTATCTTTGTAGCTTTTTAGAGATCTGTCAATATCTGAGCTTTCTTGGAAATATTTTTATACTGGGAAAACCTATTCTTACTGCCATTTTTTCCCCGTATGAAAGTCAACAACTGTTATATTCTTTACCTTACCTCTCTGCATTAAAAGGCAGAACTCCACTTGATAAGCAGTAATCAACCCACTAAGGTGGTTAGAGATCCGCTCTAATGAGGCCAGGGTCAGGGAGTAAAATCACACACATGCCAATTAGCTTTATGCATAGAAATATATTATCCCATGACTACCCACGGTGTTTCTACCTAGGCCAAAAGTTATAAGATGGAGTTAATTAGGATGCAATGAGTCAGCAGAAACCTTCCACCATTAGCTGGAGGAGGGAGGAGGGAGGAATTTCAAGTTCCTGTCGTCTTGTGTATTGGCCAATTTTCTTGAGTAAAAGAAACATTCGAAGAGGTCAGGTGGCTTGCTTTTGTGCTGGATAGGTGTAAATTGGAAAATGAAGAGCTAAAATGCTTTGGAAAAAAAATACAGTGCAGTTGTAATCCCAATCATAGAATCTCAGTACTACTTCAATAAATATGTTTATGTAATATGTTTATGGTACAAATCTCAAGTTTCCAAAAGGTATATGTGAAAATTATTTCCCCCTTATTGCCCACACAGTTCCCTCTGTGTGTAAGTTTAACAACTGTATCAGGTTCTTGATCATTCTTCCAGAGAATCTTTTGGCATATAAAAAGGTGGGCGTTCTCCATAGCAATTATTTTTTGAAATATTCATATGATGGTGTTGGGAAACTACCTTCCCCAAATCCTCATCAGTCTTTATAAAGCTTACCACATGTAATAAAGTGCTGAATCAAAATCAATGTTGCTGAGGAATCCCACACTAATTCTTCAATCCTCAAGTACTAATTTAACACCTATTATACATCAAGTACTATGAGTACTAAACATATATTTGCTTTGCATTTCTTAGTAATCTGTGTACTATGTAGATTGGTTTAATGACTTTGCCTACTGATAAAACCTCATGTTGAAATCCTATGTTACATAGCCACTTGAGTGTTTTATAAAATCTTTCAGTTATTTCAATTATTGGTATATTTGAATGCCTTTTCCATTGATCTATATGTAAAGAAAACTTGACACCTGAAAATATAAACAGTATTATTCCAAATACTTGATTAGCACAAAATAAAGCTAGTTTATCATCTGTTGTCCCCAGATGCTTTACTATAGTTATCTTGTTCTCTAGTTATCCTCATGAAAATACTTAATATGATCCATCAAGACTTTCCAGAATTAAGGGGACGTGCTAAGCCATCAAATACAGTTGTACAGGTTGTACATTGAACAAAGACGTCCAGCCAAGAGGACATTCAGAACTCAAGCTTATCTCCCCTCTACTTTTCATTCTTGTACCTGGCTCTACAGCTAGGTACATTTGGAGCCAGAAGCCTCTTTTTCTAAAATGAACAATAGTCCTCAATGTTGTGTCAGCCCAGAGGACTGTGGTTGTAAATCTAAAAGTGGGGTCATTTTGCAGTTCTCTTCAAAAGGTGAAGTCTGTTTCTCTAACCTTGAATGTGGACTGTCCTCATGTACTGCTTTGACCAATTTAGAATATGGCAGAAGTGACCTTTTGTGAATTTGAAAAGCAGGCTTTAAGAGGCTTTGCAGCTTTTCACCTTGGCCTCTTGAACCACTACTTTAAGATCACCATGTAAAAAAAGTGGTCTAGGCTCTGGGAGAATGAGAGACTTATATGAAGATGTGAAGGAAGATGCCCTAAGCAACATCCTACACTTACTAGTAGGCAGGTGTGAGAGACCAGCTGACCTGTCAATTTAGATACAGTCTCAAAGGAAGGCTAAGTGAACCAGAAGAGGAATTTCCCAGCCAACCCACGGAATTGGGGAGGGGGCAGGTTGGTGATTGCTTAAAGCCATAAGCTTTTGGGTAGTCTAACAGTAATAAGTAATAGATAGAAGTGTCTTAATCCTTCCATCAGGTCTAATATCCAAGGACAGAGACCCAGGGCTTTTTCCCATTCTCAGGCCCCATATGTGCCAACACGGATACTATAATTCAAAACATATCCAAGGTGTTAAAACCTATTCAGATAATAAGCCCACCTGAGAGCATCAGAGAGAATAGTTCATGAGTGACTGATTCCTGCAGATTTCTTATAGAGGGATAGTGGTCTTAACTCTGATTCAATTGACCCTAATCATTTTCTTGCCAAATAAAAGAGGAAGTTGTAGAAATAGTCATTATAAGGAATAGTTTTGGGGGAATACGGACTAATGGCACTTAATAACAAATGCTAAAATTTATATCCAATACCTACTCTTGGACCCAGACAAAACACTTTAAGTTTTGTCTTGGTGATTTGGCTTCTGCCCAAAGTTGTTTTGGGAAAAGGAGTATTCTATTCTGCTTGTTTCTGTAACGGAATGAGTCTACAATGAAAATTAGCTCTTTGGATGGTCAAGAAAATGCTACAAAATTTTGGAATGTAAGTAGAATGAACGTATTCAAAGAAATTCACATCAGCTTAATACAGTAATTAGAGCAGTGACTTTAATATCAAACTTACAGCATGTATGAAGTGTAACATTTACTATTTCTTTGGATTTAATATTATAAAACATGATCTATTTTATGTTTTATCTGCCTATAAAACTATAAATACAAAATTAAAACAGCTTCTAGATTATGTGTTTGTGATAGTTGTGTGATTTGGTATTTTGATATTTGTATAAATGTCTATAACTGTAAGCAGTATGGCTTTTAAATGTATTTTAAATATTTATCTTTAATATTTTCACTGAAATTGACCTGCAGTATACATTTCAGGAATGTGATTCAACAGTTCTATAGATTATTCAATGCCCACTATGGTATGCGTAGTCACCATGGGTCAGTCACCATACACTGTTACAATATTGACCATATTTCCTATGCTGTACTCGTCATCTGTGACTTATAACTGAAAGTTTAACTTCTTGATCTACTTCACCTATTTTGCCCATCACCTCAATCCCCCCTCCATCCCCCAGCAACCACCAGTTCTCTTTATTTTGTTTTAGATTTGTTTTGATTTGCAACTTTGAAGCATTAGTGATGGGGGAAGCATCTTTTCATGTGCCTAGTAGCCATCTGTGTCTTTAGAAAAATGTCTGTTCAAGTCCTCTGCCCATCTTTTAATCAGACTTATTTTGGCATTGAGTTTTATAGATTCTTCGTATATATTAGATATTTAACCCCTTATTAGATAAATCATGTACAAATATCTTCCTTCAGAAAGTTGCTTTTTCATTTGGTTGGTTTCCTTTGCTGTGTTAAAGCTTTTCATTTTGGTGTAGTCACAATTTATTTTTGCTCGTTTCCCTTGCCTGAGGAGACTTCTAGAAAAATGTTGCTAAGGCCTAGGTCTAAGATTACTGCCTGTGTGTTTGTTTGTTTGTTTGTTTGTTTTTGTCTTATGGTTTCAGGTCTCACATTTAGATTGCTAATACATTTTGAGTTTATTTTTGTGTATGGTGTAAGTGATCATCCCATTATTTTGCAGGTAGCTGTGCAGTTTTCCCAATGCCATTTAAGGGACATTTCCTCATAGTATATTCTTGCCTTTTTTATTGTAGAGTAATTGACCATTTATGTATAGGGTTACTTTTGGAGTAAGGATACTAAAGAAAGGAAGTATTGATAAAACTATGAATAAATGAATAGATATTTAAAAGACAATTTTATTCTACATAATCATTTTGTAAACTTGAATAACAAATTTAGAAAACCTCAATTTTGTTAAAATTAGGTCTTACAGAATCTTTAAAATTTTCATACCAAAACTAATTGGGAATGCTGAACTATTTTGGTTAACAGCGCCTAAATGTGAAATGAAGGGCTCTTGATGCATCTAGTTTCCTTTTTCAAACTAAGCTTATTGCATAAAATTAAAGACCTGTAACAAAGCTTCCCGGAAGCCTAACACAATGACAGTATTATTCATATAGAAATATCTAGTCTTTTCTTTTTCGCCTAAAAAAACCCCCAAAACCAAACATGGTTATTATTAATACTGAATTTCCAAAATTGAGGGTCCTTACCTAATTTGGACATCAGTTTTTTATATTAACTAACTTAAAACAGTGCTCAGAATTGCAAATTAAAGTTTAAAGTCATATCATTAAGTGCATAACTGGCTCGTGCTCTTGACAAGAGGGTTTCCGTGGTAGGTTTAGAATTAGTTGTATACTTAGTATATTCAAAGAGTGTAGGTCAGAAAGTAACCATCAAAATATAGACCGTACCTGGTCCTCTTTTTTTTTTTTTTTAAAGACACACTTATTTGGCGTCACAATGAGACCATTACATTTAGCAACCAATAGTTGCCCACAAAATCTACATGAAAACCGTTTATTTGGAATGCTTTACACTTTCCACAGAACAGAAACTAAAATAACCTGTTAGAAAATTAGCAGCAAATACAGTCCTCGAGTATTTTGCCCAGACAGTGTCGTCTAGAACATGGTGTCTTTGTAACAGCTGTGCCCTGCGACCACTGTGCTTGGCTGAGTTCACAAATCTGTTGTAACCTTCCCTGTCACTTCTCTGGCTCTCCTCTCCCACTCGGCTTTGTGTCCTGGCAGTAATGAAAACCTTCTGCCACTGCCATGGCTACAGCTGCTGCTTCTGGAACCACCATCGCACCTTTTGTGGTTTAGTGAAGTGTTAGTCTCCACCACTTAGGGGCCAGAGCTTCTGCCTTCAGAATTTCCTCCTTCCATTGGTCCAAAATTTGAAGATTGTTGAAATTACCAAAATCATTATAGCTTCTGCCACCTCCAAGATTGCTTCCATCATTACCAAATCTGTTCTAGCCATCCCAGCTACCACCATATCCACCACCACCTCGACTGCCACCACAGCCACCTTGCCCACTAAAGTTTCGTCCATGATCAAAGTTGTCATTCCCACCAAAACCACCTTCATGACCACCACCGAAGTTTCCAGAACCACTTTGACCTCTTTGGATGAAGCACTATCCATCTCTTAGGTAGGGCTTTCCTTACTTCACAGTTGCAGCCATTCACAGTGTGGTGTTTCTGAAGGACAGTCTGTCTATGGAGGCATGGTCATCAAATGTTAGAAGAGCAAAATCCCTCTCCTCATCACTGCCTCGGTCAGTCATGGTTTCAATCACTTCAATTTTCCCATAGCGTTGGAAATAATCTCCTAGATGATCTTCAGTGTTGTCGTTAATGCCGCCAACACAAATCTTTTTCACAGTGAAGTGAGCACCAGGTCTTGGAGAATCTTCAGTTGAGACAGCCCTCTTTGGTTCCATAACTCTTCTATCCACTTTGTGTGGCCTTGCATTCGTGGCTACATCCACTTCCTCCACGGTGGCATATGTGACCTATCCAAAGCGTACGTTTGGTGTTTGGTGCTCTCATTACCACACAGTCTGTGAGTGTTCTCCATTGCTCACAATGGCTCCTCAGACTCTCACTGGTTTTTCAAAGCTCAAACTTTCCACAATCGCTCGGGCTCCTTAGGACACTCTTAGACATGACAGTGGTGGGTGGGGAGACTTTAATGATGCTTACTCATGGCGTCCATGGGCAGAAAAGCTACCTGATCCTTTTGATACAATCATGCCACTACCTAAACATAGCTGTGTGGTTTTTGTTTTCTTGGTTGTGGCATGATTTAGCACACAAGAAGGAAGGTATTGTGATTTTTTTTTAATTGAGTTACAATTGAGAGATAACATTGTATTACTTTCAGGTGTACAACATAATGATTTGATATTTGTACATATTGCTACATGACCCTAAGTCTAGTTAACATCCCTCGCCACTCATCCTTTATTTTCTTGGGATAATTTCCAGATCTGCTCTTAGTAACTTCTGTGATCATACAATACAGTAATAACTATAGTCGCCATACTCTACATTACCTCTCTAGGGCTAGTTTTATAACAAAGGCTGTACTTTTTTTTTTCTCCCCTACCTTCACCCCAACCTCCAGCAACCACTAATCTGTTTTGTGTCTATGAGCTTTTTTTTTTCATTCCGCATGTGAAATCTTACAGTATTTCTTAGTCCTTTATCATTCATGTATCCGCTATAGGCTTTGCTTTGTGGTTACTATGAGGCTTATGTAAAACAACTTGTATATAACAGTGTATTTTAAGTTGATTACAGCTTAAGTTTGAATGCATTATAAAGATCTATAATTTTGCAGACTTTTCTTCCCATATTTGATATTTTTGATGTCACAATTCATATTTTTATCTTGCGAATTCATTAACCAATTATTACAGCAGTAGTTATTTTTACTATTCTCTTCTAACTTTCATGCTAGCTTTGTGACTACCCACTGCATTTACAACATTAGATTATTCCAAATTTTACTATATCTTTACCAGTAAGGATTATAATTTTTGCTCTAATCAGCGTTTTTCTCAGCTCAACAAAGTTCCTCTAACCTTTCTTAGAAGGCTGGTCTAGTGGTAAACTCCTTTAACTTCTGGGAAATGGTCTCTAGGACAAGTTTGCTGGGAATTCTTGGTTGGCCATTTCTTTCAGAATTTTGAATACATTGTACCATTCTCTTCTGGGCCTGCCAGTTTCCCTGAAATAACCAATAAACTTCTGGGGCTGCTTTTGTATGTAACAAGAGTTTTTTCTTGCTGCTTTTACGATTCCTTGTCTTTACCGTTTGACACTTGAATGATAATGTATCTTTGTGTGGGTCTCTCTGGGTTCATCTTACTGGGAACCTTCTGGACTTCCTGGATCTGGATGTCCGTTTCTCCAGATTAAGGGAAGATTTCAGAAATTATTTCTTGAAAATTTCTGCCCTTTTGTCTTCTCCCTCTGGGACCTCTATAATACAAGTGTTCTGCTTGATGCTGTCCCATTAATCCTTTAGGCTCTCTGCACTGTGTTTGAGTGTTCGTTGATCCTTTTTCATCCCTGCTACATCTAGTTTAATTTATCGAATGTATTCAGTTCAGTGTATTCTGTCTATTTGATACTTGTTAATCATTCTCTACCTGAGTTTCATGATCATCTGATGGTTATTCTCAGCTCTATCAGGTAAATCACTTCTCTCCATTTCATTAAGGTCTTTTTCTTTGGTTTTATGTTGTTTTCATTTGGAACATAGTCCTCTTTCTTCATTTAGCTGGACTGTGAGTTTCTATGTATCAGATGTAAAATAGCCACGACTTGCAGTCTTGAAGGAGTGCCCACGTGCAGGGGATGGACCTTATTGGTCAACTCTGCCCTAGCTCTTGGTTGGCTCTCAAGCCTTCTTCACTGTCTAAAAAGTCTACTTTAATCTTCGTGTCTCGCAGTAGGTGAAGGTGTGCCAATACTGGTCAGTGTCCCAAAGGGGAGGACCTCCATCTGAGCTCCAGACACTCTCAGGCAGTGAGAGTTTGCTCTTAAAGTATGCAAATATACCTTTGTCAGGGGAAGACTGCTTGATGGTGCGTGTTTGCTGCCTGTGCTCGAAATCCTGGTTTGATAGCCAGTTAAGAACTGCCTGTTTGCCACTGTCCCATTGAACCTGCAAACCCAAGCCCTGCTTGTGATGGACACCAGAGCCAGACTGTCAGGAGATGGCTCCTCTGGGCAGCAGCCACAGAAACCAGAGTGCCTGATGTGTATGCACGCTCCTTTCTCAAACACCAACCTGTGATAGGGCAGAGGGAGACTGGAAAGGTGGCACCTGGTGGTGTCTGATCCCTGGATAGGTTAGTCACTGTTGAGATGTATTTAATAAGAAGTCTGACCATCAGACCACAGTTCTAAAAGTTAAGCTACTAAGCCTTCTTCATGGAAAGCCTGGGTGTGTATTTCAGTCTGCTGTCTGTGCTGTGCCCTGAGGATGGGTAGCCAGTTAAGAACTATTCCTCCATTTGCTGCAGTCTGGTGGGGCCCACAGATGTAAGCCCCACTTGGCCAACAGAGTTGGGTGATCAAGTTGTGTCCATCAGGTGGCAGCTGCAAAAACTGGAGTATCGGGGCCCCTGGGTGCCTCAGTCCTTAAGCGTCTGCCTTTGGCTCAGGGAGTGATCCCGGCGTTCTGGAATCGAGCCCCACCATCAGGCTTCTCCACTGGGAGCCTGCTTCTTCCTCTCCCACTCCCCCTGCTTGTGTTCCCTCTCTCGCTGGCTGTCTCTGTCTCTGTCAAATAAATAAAATCTTTAAAAAAACAAAAACAAAAAACTGGAGTATCATGTGTACATTAGCTCTTTCTCAGAACATACTGGTGACCTAGAGCAAGGCCGAGGAAAATTGATGATAGTGCCTGCCCTCTGAGGTCTCTGGGGAGGATTAGAGTTCCCTAGAAGCATTAAGTTAGATGCCTGCTCCTCAGGCCAAGTCTTTAAGATGAGCAATTAAGTGTCACAAAAAGAGTAGGTGCTTTCTGTGGTTGCCTCTACACACAAGTCCTTCTGGAACATTTTTCAGTTTGCTATAGCTTTGTGGGTCTCATGGATGTGAACCCTGTTTGCTTTCAAAGCTAGATGTTTTGGGGGTCTCATTTGTCAGGTATAAGTCTTATAAGTTGGGGTACCTGATGTGGGGTTCAAATTTTCTCTCCTTAGGGAGAAGCCTGGGGTTATGAGTGCCCTCCCAATGGTGGCCTGCCATACCAGGGGTGGGGTTTATTGTGGGACTGGGTGTCAGCAGCTCCTACTGACTTCGATGTATTTGTTCTTTTTCCCCCTTCATTTGCCTAGTTTGTAAGAGTACCTCAGTTATTGAAGTTCTTTCAGAAGAAACTTGTTCCCCATATAGCTGTAGGTTTGTGTGCCCATGGGAGGAAGTGATTCAGGATCCTCCAGGGTCACCATTTTGAACTAGAACTACCACTAGTAGAAGTCTTAGCGATTATGATGGCAATTCAGTTATCCCTGCCCACTTAACACCAACAAGGACATCCCCTGTTTCCATTAGAGAGTCACCTAGTGGCATTACCCTGTGCTAGGGTCACACGGGAAAAATGCCATGCCTAGATGTCCCAGGAACCATAAGCCTGAGGAAAAGTTTCATGTTACGTGAATTGCAGAAAGCAAGCACATAAAATGGTGAGTGAGGCAGACAGGGAAACAAATCTAATAGGTTGTTACTTAATTGGCCACTGATTGCTATCTAAGACTGTCTGTATGATACCAACGGACTGTCTTCTGGGAAGACCACTACTTTCCAGGGTAGGGTTATCTGGAGAAGGAAGAAGGAAAAACAGAATTCCCTTGCACTTTCTAGTTGTACATATAAGCGAGTCTTGCTCTATCAAAACCTCAATATACCTTCTTTCCTGGGGCAGGAAGCAAAGCTGCATGATTGATGCATAAGGCAAAACATTGTTTGGCTCTGCTTGCAGGTAACTGGCTGGTGTCCATGCACTGTTCAGTGGTGGCAGAAGCTGCTGGGTCAAGGACAAATGGGCAAAATCCCTGGAAGCTCATTACCTCTGACTAATTGGTGCCTATAGCTTCAAATACTGCATATAATTTGAAGCTGTTCTAATCATTTTTTGAAAATAGGAGAACTACACCTGAAAGATTTTCCCCAGGACAACTAAGAGGTTAACAGAGTTGGGGTTTGTTTCCAGGTCTGATCTAATGTGCATGTTTAACCCCTTGCCCTTTATATGGGAAATGTATGCTGATAAAGGCCTACTGTTGCTGATTTCTACTCTGGGTTGTAAATTGCTGTGTCCTACATATTGGTTGATGTTCCACTGAAGATCCGATGTATCAAAGTTCACCATCTTTGAATGTCACTGACCCCCCCCCCCCCAACAAAGGGTCTCTTCTCAAATGCTTCCCATTCTGGTATAACAAAATATCCTATATAGTGCCTGATCCAGAAACCTAAGTCCTATATATGGCTCTTGCCTTCCCTTCCAAAATCTAATCAATGACATGTAGAAAATGCTGATATTTTAAAGTACTTACTACATTGTTTGGGACTAACCCTGAATTCTTTACACTGATCACCTTCAAGATTAACAGCAAACTAATGAGGCAGTATTTTCATCTTCATTATTCAGATAAAGAAGGCCATTTGCCTATTCGCATGTAGAAAATGATAAAGCCCAGGTAGAAACACAGGCACCAAGATTCTGTCTCTCAGATGGTAATCAGTTACTCAATATGATCAGTGAGGCCGTCTAGGTCACCGTCTTCCTAAACTTCTACAGCAGCTCTTAGCTAATGTCTGCTTCCTTACCCAATCTTACTCCTTTCCAGTCTATGCTCTACATCTCAACTAACAGTGTTCAAAATATAAAAGTGTGTCTGTTCCTACATGTAAATCATTCAAAGGGTTTTTAGTGCCCTTAAAACAAGACAAAACTCCATGAACACTGCTCACAATGGACTTAGCATTCCTGAATTGGCTCATTCCTCCTTCTCCAGCTCTCCAGAATTCTCTTCGATCTAAATGATAACCAGACTCAAATTGTTCCTCAAAGATACCACATACATGACAGTACTATGTTCTTGACATGCAGCATCCTATTCCATCTCCAACACTCTCATACAGAGTTTTCTGATTTGTTCCACTAATCCTTAAACTTTATCAGAAAAGACTGATCCCAGAGAAACGCATCCTCTGAAAAACTTAACTTCGTATATCCCCATCTTATTTGTAACCCTAACTTTGTTTAGTATCCATATTCCCTCTTGGCCCCTGGCCTGAGAGCTTAGAGTCCAGGTCCACCTTGTTCATTACTCTTCATTGCTACCACAGTCCTAGGTACAGAACAGTTTCTGACACATGCAAATATACAAATGTGCACATGCAACCGCAAATTGGAGTGCTTACATAATCCAATAAAGTGATATGTTCTTCCAGAGTGTGGTTTGATAGATACCCAACTGGGAGACAAATGGGGATAAACCTTAATTGGATATCAGTTAACAAAACATTTTATTAAACTGATATAAGAAGATCAGCTTAATAGAAGATGCTCTTATCAAGTTCTTAAATATTTTGTTGCCTGATGGTTGTTTCTCTATATTCAGGATCCTTCTGATTGCAAGTATACCACTGAGTTCTCTCCACCTCCTGTAAATTCCCCAAGTTGATGTGTATTAAATAAGTTCTAATAAGCTTCTAATGCTGTATTTTAAATGATCTAAAATATCTTAAATGAGCAACACTTATTTGTAAACATTAACTAAAACTTCTACTGGTTTAGGCATCCAAGATCCAACTTTTTTATTAGCCCTGAAAAGTATGATTTTCTTAGCATCTAAATGGAACTCTTTATTGCACGCTAAAGAAAGTATAAAAAATGTATGAAAGTGTAATTTTCACATATTAAAATGAGAACACTTTGAAGTAAACACAATTATCTTGGTATTGTTCAATATTTTAATGGTATTCCATTGGTATGAATTCTAAATATTATCAGAGTGTAACTCCAGATGCTTTATCTAATTCAAAGTCAATTCTTTAAAAATCCTGTTCCATTTCAGGTAAATCCAAGAAAACAACTTTCCTTTTAGTCTACATATAATGACAAAGTAACAAACCTATTCCACACAATTTTAATTGGGTGTGTTTCTGTTTATTCAATATAGCATGCTGTGATTTATTGGTAAAAATACATTTTAAACAGTGACTTCTTAATTTTGATTACAATAATATGTGTATCCTAGATAAAAATGAATTTTTTTAGGGATGGTAATCTCAAGCACTTCCTGAAAATGAAAGTACTTAAATATGAGTTATTTTTAACTCCATCTTTATTTGTAATAACAAATTGCTTTTGCATGCTATTATTAACACATTTTATGAAATTTCCTTTTCCCACCCATCTCTTACCTTGTCTTGATATTTGACTACAATAACTATTTGCTGGGTTTTTTTTGAGTTTTAATTTTAATTCCAGTTAAGCCATACATTAATTTCAGGTGTATGGAAATATTGAATCACTGTTGTATATCACCTGGTGCTCATTGCAAGTGCCCTCCTTAATTCCCATCACCTACTTGACCCATCCCCTTCACCACCCCTTTGGTAACCATCAGTTCTCCATAACTGAGTCTGTTTCTTGTTTGTACTTTTTTCCCTTTGCTCATTTATGTCTTAAATTCCACTGAATTTATGACTGAAAACGTATGGTATTTCTTTCTCTGACTTATTTTGCTTGGCTTATATTCTCCAGCTCCATCTGTGTTGCAAATGGCAAGATTTTATTCCTTTTCATGGCTGAATAATGCTGTGTGTGTGTGTGTGTGTGTGTGTGTGTGTGTGTATATCATATCTGTATCCATTCAATCAATGACTACTCAGACTGCTTCCATATCTTGACTATTGTAAATAATGCAGCTATAAAGATCAGGGTGCATGTATCCCTTTGAACTAGTGTTTTTGTATTCTTTGGGCAAATATCCAGTAGTGCAATTGCTGGATTGTAGAGTAGTTCTATTAACTTTTTGAGGAAGCTCCATACTGTTTTCTATAGTGGCCACACCAGTTGGCATTCCCACCATCCGTGCACAAGGATTCCTTTTTCTCCACAGCTTCACCAACACCTGTTTCTTGTGGTGTTAATTTTAGCCATTCTGCCACGTGTGAAGTGATATTGTAGTTCTGATTTCCATTTTCCCTGACAAATAATGATCACCTTTTCATGTGTCTGTTGACCATCTGGATGTCCTCTTCAGAGATACGTCTGTTAGTGCCTTCTGTCCATTTTTAAAATTGGATTATTTTTGGGGGGTCGTTGAGTTTTATAAGTTCTGTCTTTGCTGTTTTTCTTGACACAAGTCTTGTCCCTCTCTAATCCTTTGCAGTCCCCATTTGCCCTGTCCTACAGTGCAACCCTGACCATATCATTTCACGTATTTAAATTGATTCCCATATGGTTATAGTAGAAAGTTTTAACTTAATATGGCTTGAGAGGTCTTTCATAAACTTTTCACTCCTTTGGATATAGCTGACCTTATACAACCTTGGTGAAAGTGGGACAGCCCAGCAATGGTGAATCTTGGGGCTCCATTTTAGCCAGGCTCATGGCCAAATCTTTTTTTCCTCTAAGCTCTTGGTCACATGAGGACACATCTTTAGGTACCTTGTCCTTTTATGACACCATCTAAGGGAAGAAGATCTGGTTTCTTTGCATGTCTCTCCTTACCAGGGAGAATCTTTATTATTTATTTATTTATTTTGGAAGCCACATCACCCTATGCTTCCAGCAGAATTGCCCTTGAGTTTCATTGATCTGGACAGGGTAATATACCCACTCCTTAACCAATTACTGGAAGTAATTAGTTTAAACACTAATGCTTTGATCAGTTTTGACTGACTGACTCCTTCCCTGGAGTGCTAGAGAAACCTACCTCTCCTGAATATATTGCCACCTGAACAAAATTGGGGTTGATCTGTTTGCCAGTAATGAGGAATGGATGTTGGTACGTAAATAATGATGTTTCCCAAATCCTCTTAAACTTCCTGAAAGTTTGGCAACTGGCTCATCTGTCCTTAGAACTCTCCCCTTTGTTTTGTTTCTCATTTTCCATTCCTTCAAATCTACAACGTCCAGTGTTCTTATTTTAGGTATTATGTCAAAACAAATATAGAGGTCTTCCATTACACATCACTACTCAATTTTAAATAAGCACATCTAAGGTACTAACTCTAGTGAAAAAGATAGAGCTCATTATAAACTTAATGTTTTGTCCCAGTCACATTAAAACCCTGAACGTATAGGTTACTGTTAAAACCATACTTGGAGGCTTTCGCTAGTGACCCCGCTGTATCTGTGTACATACATATTTTTTCTACGTCCCACTTCTGCATTGGTAGCTGCCAGTTTGTCGATAATGAGTCTTCCCTGACTGGACTTGCATTTGGGTCTCCCTACTCCATGCTTCCAAAACACACTGAACGTATTTTTGTCATCATTATCAAAATGACCTTTATAAAATCAGAAATGACACGTACTGTTTTAGGGTATATTTCTGTTAATTTTGAAAATGTAATATATAAATTGAGATTTGCATAAGATGTGCAAGAGCTCCAGCTTTCTTGGCTGCATGACTTAACCAAAAACATGTTATTTTTTTTTTTTTTAAGATTTTATTTGAGAGAGAACAGGAGGGAGGGGGGAGGGGAGGGCGGGGCAGAGGGAGAAGGGAGAGTCAGACTCCCTGCTGAGCAGGGAGCCCCATGCGGGCTCCATCCCAGGACCCCAGGATCACAAGGTGAGCTGAAGGCAGTTTAACCTACTGAGCCACCCAGTTGCCCCACCATCTGTTACATTTTGTTAAAATTTTGTTGACTACTATCTGAACACAAACCGTGTAATAGCAGTACTTGCCAATGCTAAAAATAGTGATTTAAAGAGGACTGTTGAATAATTCACGTGTCTCCCATTAAGAACATTAAGCTCATTATTTTTATGGTAGCTGTACCAGGTTATGGCAATCCCAACAGTAGAGGTAAGCTGTTGTAGGCATTTATTCGTTACTGGCTATTACCGGAATTCCTTACCCTTTATGCCAGAATTTCTCCTTCCACTATTACATTTTTTCCCCTGGTGTTTGATATCCTTTTTTGAAATGTAACAGGATAGTTGTACTAAATATTATAACATTGACAAAAATAGCAAAACCTACACTACATGGTATGAAACAACACATGAATATGTCAAGCGCTCTGCACATACTAGCTTATCTCCTCTCCTCACGACACTCTTAAAATAAGTATTCTCCACATTTTAAAGTGCACTGAGGCAATTTACCCAAGGTCATACCAGTTAGTAGTTTAATCAGGATTCAAACCAGAGGATAATAAATGCCTCAAGAACTAAGTTAGATATTTAGTTTCAGGAAAACCTGTGAAAAAGCCTTTGTGTCACCCAAATAAAGAATAGGAAGCTTGGAAAATAATCCTTTTCGCTTTTGACCTTTGGTACTTAATAAAGGCAATTTATTTGATACTTCCAGATTTGTATACCTTCAGTGACTCCACATTACTTCGAGGTTAAAATGTAAATTCTTACAGGGCATTCAGGATGACCTGTACTATGACCCCATCCAACTTTCTCAGAATTATCTCTAGTTGTCTTTGTGAGGGTAATGTGAAGTAAAATGAAACCTGGACTTTAGCTTTTGATCTGAGGTACAGAAGCTGAAATTCTATCGTTCTGTTACACTGGTATCTTAAGTTTTATCTCCTCTGTGTTCTCATCTGTGAAAGGAAATGACCCCTACTATATCATAGGTAACTGGGAAGATTATATATAAGAACGTCACCCTCTTTTCTTGACCCCTTCCAAGTAGTTGATGCCAAGCAGTGATCCTGAGTGCAAGTGCCCTCTCATGGTTTAGGCCCCATGTCTAAGATCACTGATCTATCCCCAGTAGTGTCCTCAAAGCACTCTGACAACCTCTTTATCCCATAGTGGGTCTCCTATGAAACGCTAGTGTTTTCTACCTAGACCACTTAAATGATTCTGCAATGGCGTGTCCTATTGCTTTGTAAGTTAATTTCCCTCTCACTATCTAAGTTTTCACTTTTTAATTCATGATTTAACAAGTAGTCCTTGAGGTCCAGATATAGAGCGATAGTGAAATTTAAACATGCTAACAAAAACATGTTGGCAGCATTTTCCTTGTACGTTTTTTGCTATATTCTTGTCTTTAAAATACATCAAATTTAAAGTCATCTCTGAAGGAAGAAATAAGGCACTCACCTTTTGCTTGAGACTATGCAAATCACATTCTTAAAAAATCCAAACAATCCCCCCCACCTTGAGTTTTCAGCTAGAAACTGGCCCCCTGAAAAAGGGGGTGTGTAAAGATGTGAAGTTAAGTGTGTACATGTATGAAAAATTATGTTGCTGAACGTACAGGTTATTCATTAGATGGAGTTCGCGTCCAAAGAACGATCATTTTGTAGAACTAAAAGCATAAATCAGTGTATGATGAAATTGTGAAAATTAAAGAATACTGGCCAACAGAATACTGCTATTATGCATTATAATAATTATAAGCAATACGTATCTAGTATCAAAATATTAGACACTATAAGTACTAAACATGTATTACCTCATTCAGTATTCTCAAAGCTTGGATAATCAGTACTATTCCTTTATTTATTTTTTTATAATAAAACTAAGGCATAAATACTAACCAAATTACTCAAGGGTAAAAAGGTACAAAGTGGTGGAGACAAGAATTACAACATTAAATGTGGGTTTGATTTTTAGACATACTCACATGCTAAATATCCTAGACTACCTCTTCTGTCAGATTGCTGTCCGTAAAGGAAGGCATAAGTGAAAGAAAATAACAAAAGACTTCATAACTTATGGCTTGTATTTTATACTATCCAGTTTAGCCAAGACGCATGGTCCATTTCTAATTTCACCACCCAAAATTAAATTTTACAATCTCCGATATGAGGAAGGAATAGGCCTATCGTGTAGGTACTCACGCAAGAATATATGCATGACTGTACGTTGCTGTATGATACAGGATAGCAGCATAGCAACCCACCCACTAGAATGTAGCCACTATATGGGCAGATAACTCCATTTCTTTTATTCAGTTTTGTAGCTACACTGCTTAGACAAGTGCTTGAAACATAGCAAACGTTCAAGAAGTGTGTGAATGAATGAACTCATGCATTTTCTTTTCCCTATCTCGCCTAAAGTCCTACAGAACATGATAATGCAAGGTATTTCTTATATTGGTTAAAACTGTACATTTCACAGTATTGAAATGATTTACTGAAATCATAGAAAATACAAGACAAAATGTTTAGAAATATAAGTTATTAGAGCAGAGGCTGAGAGTAGTTTATATTAGTCTTAAGTTTCTGAAGAGACTTAAAAATATATAGAGGAACATATTCAAATGTGTTTTGTTTTTACTAAGAGAAAGTAGAATGCTTATTTCAGCTGTGACTGGTCATTGCTCAACTCATGCCTAAAACATGTATGTTATCTGCTGAAGGTTTTTTTGTTGTTGTTGTTGCTGTTAGTATTTACGAACTCAACAAATTAAAACACACTTGAGGGGCACCTGGGTGGCGCAGTCGTTAAGTGTCTGCCTTCGGCTCAGGGCTTGATTCCAGAATTCTGAGATCGAGCCCCACATCAGGCTCTTCCGCTAGGAGCCTGCTTCTTCCTCTCCCACTCCCCCTGCTTGTGTTCTCTCTCTTGCTGGCTGGCTGTCTCTGTCAAATAAATAAATAAAATCTTTAAAAAAAACAACAAAACAAAACACTTGACTTACAGGCCTACGATTCTGTTATGCTATGTGGCCTACCAACTAATACTTCTTATTGAATGTTAACTTTAAGCTAGTCATCATGCTAATCAATTGTATACAGATTGTATACATCTTGTTTAATCTCCGAAATGGAATAGGCAAAATGGTAGAAGGTATCCTTAGTCTTATTTTACAAGGGATGAAATCAGGATTTAGAAGTTCGGTTCAAACCTGAGAGTCCAAGCTCTAAGCCAGTGCTTCTCAAGATTTTTTTTTTTCAAGTTTTCCTGACCTGTAATTTACAAATAGCACTATATAGGTTTAGGGTATCACTATAATGATTTGACTTCTATTATGAAATGATTACCATGATATGCTTAACATTCCTCTCCCAGATAAGATTTTTTTTCCTTGTGATAACAACTCTTAGAATCTATTCAACAACTTTCAAATATACATCAGTGTGATAGCTCTCATGTTGTACATCTCTAATACTTATAACTGGAAGTTTGTGCCTTTTGACCATCTTCATCCACTTACCTGCTCCTAAACTCTGATAACAAATCTGATATTTTTTCTATGAGTTTGTTTTTTTTAAAATTCCACATATAAGTGAGATCATACAGTATTTGTCAGACTTCACTAAGTATAATTCCCTCAAGGTCTATTTGTGTTGTTGGAAATGGCAGGATTTCCTTTTTTATGGCTGAATGAGTACCCATTTTGTATCCCATCTTTATTCATCCATTGATGGGGCAGTTTCCTAGGTCTCAGCTATTGTAAATAATGCTGTGAAGATGGGGGTGCAGATATCTCTTTGAAATAGTGTTCATTTTTTGGATATATTCCCAGAAGTAGAATTACTAGTTCATACGGCAGCTCTATTTTTGAGAAATCTCCATACGGTTTTCCATAGTGGCTATATCAAATTACAATCCCACTAACAGTGGGATTCTCCACATCTTGGCAGCATGCCCCACCTGTTAGAATGGCTATGTCCCTTTGATTGGGATTTGCATTTCTCCTGACTAGTGACGGTTAATACCTTTTCATGAACCTGTTGGCCATTTGTATATCTTACTTGCAAAAATGTCTATTCAGATCCTCTACTCATTTTTAATTGGATTATTTTTTTGCTATTAAGTTGTATGCCTTCTATACATATTTTGGATATTAACTACTTAATCAGATACATGGTTTACAGATGTTTTTCCATTCCATAGGTTGATCATTTTCTTTGCTGTGCAGAAGCTTTTTAGTTTAATTTGTCCTACTTTTTTTTAATTTTTATTTTAAAGATGTTATTTTGAGAGAGCACGCATGCACAAGCTGGGGGAGAGGCAGAGGGGAGAGAGAGAGAAGCGGGCTCCCCAGTGAGCAGGGAACCCGATGCGGAACTTGATCCCAGGACCCTGGGGATCATGACCTGAGCCAAAGGCAGAAACTTAACCATCTGAGCCACCCAGGTGCCCCATCCCACTTGTTTTTGATTTTGTTACTTACGCCTTAGATGTCCTATACAAAAATCCATTGCCAAGACCCATATCAAGAATCTGTCTTCCTGTATATTCATCTAGTAGTTTTGGTCTTAAATTAACTCAAAATGGATTAAAGATTTAAATGTTTGTGAGTGGTATAAGATAGAGGTCAAGTCTCAGGCTTCAATGTGAGTACCAGTTTTACCAGGACAATTTATCGAAGAGACTTTTTTTTCCTCCACTGAGCCTTGACTCCCCAGGTAGTGACTATATGTGCATGGCTTTATTTCTGGCCTTTCTATTATATTGCATTGGTCTATGTGTCTGTTTATATACCAGTACACACTGTCTTATACCAGTGTCCTATGTATCAGTTTTCATACCAGTACCATACTGGATATATGTATATGCATGCAATATATACAAAGCTTGAAACCAGGAAGTGTGATACCTCCAAGTTCTTTCTTAGGATAACTTTGGCTATTTGGGATCTTCTTAGTTCCATATAAACTTTAAGATCGTTGTTCTGGTTTGTTTTCATGCCATTAGAATCTTGACAGAGATTGCATTGACTATATAGATGGCTTTGGATAGCATGGATGTTTTAATATTTTAACAACATTCTTCCAATCCATGAATGTGGGATACATTTCCATTTATGTGTATTGTCTTTGACTTTTTTCATGAGTGTCTTATAGTTCTCAGGATAGGGATTTTTCACCTTTTTGGTTAAACTTATTCCTCATTTCACTATTTGATACTGTTGTAAATGGGATCCTTTCTTTTTCAGATATAAGTATCTAAAAATATTATTGCTTTTTCAATATCCATTTTATATCCTGCAGATTTACTGAATTCATTGATTGCATCTAAGTTTTTTTGATGGACTCCTCAGAATTTTGTCTATAGAATGTCATATGAACAAATTTTTCTGTCCAATTCTGTTGCCTTTTCTTTTTCTTGTCTGATTGCCCTGACTTGGAGTTCCAGTACCATGCTGACTAGGAATGGTGAGAGTGGGTACTCTTGTCTTGTTCCTGATCTTAAAGAAAAAGTTTTCAGCCTTTCACTGCTGAGTTATGATGTCTGTGCTTCTCAAGCTTTAATGCATGTACAAATCTACAGGCCTCAGGTGGCACCTCAGATTCTGCATTTTTACTACAGTCCCAGTTGCTACTGGTTCATGTAGCAGGAAGTCTCTAAATTACTATACCATAATATATCCATGGGTTTTATGACAGTTGGGTATGTGTTCCAGAAATTTATTTGCATTAAATACAATTGAAAATATAAATATTTTAAGAGTTTTAGTAAAATTCAAATAGAATTTACCAAGTGTCCTCAATAACCAGGCTAGTCAATGATATGGGACATTGCTCAAACTTCAATATCATTTATATTTATGTACTAAATTACACATTATTCTCTCAGTGTCAGGCATAACCTATTAAAACCCTGTGATCTTTGTATAGGAATTTGGATATTGAAGTATTTTCAAAACATGACCTGCTAACTTGGTATCAAAATTAAATGTAATTTTAAAATAAGAGCACGATGTACATTCCCCCTGCCCACCTGATTTCTTTCCTGGACAATTTATTTTCATTCATTTGTGAAGATAATGGATAATCAGCCAAAAAGCCTATAACAGGAAATAATTCTTAAATGTTTGCATTATGAATTTTTTTGTTCTCATCCAATATTTTCCTGTTACATGTAGGTACATATCTTTCATGACCTTTACAAATTTTGTCAGTGTGTGACAGAATGGTTTCTGAACTAAAACACAAATCTGTCAACAACTTATATAATTGAGAAAGCATTGTCTTAAAAGTAGCAATTCAAGTTGGCTAGATTAAATTTTTATTATCATTTCTAAGACTGAAAATAAATGGGACTAAAGTCCCTAATCACCTATTTTTTATAAACTCAAATAATTAGAAAATAGCACCACAACAAGGAAGAAATAATAAAACATCATACTATTCCACAATCCAGGCATGACATTTTTTGTAATTGATATTTTTGCTTTATTTCCTTGAAATACCTTATTTTTCAATTGAAATATCAAATTTTAACCATATTTTCTGTACAAGATCATACTATTACTGTAACTTGTAATACTGCTGATCATTAGGATAAACTTTTTTTCTGGAGAACATAATATGTCTATATCCCCAAGTTGAAATTTTTGCTGAATGTTAGAATAGCAAATTCACATTGTTAAAGAATGGGTTTGTATTTTCTCTGGGACATCACAAACTATTTTAACTATTAAAATTCTCTAAAAGGTCACTTTTTTCAACTAGCTTATATTTGCTAACTATTGAAATAAGCTAAAGGATTCTGGACTTAAAATGTTTAAAGTTCAAAACAAAATCCAAAGTTTCTTCTTTATGAAGAGCATAAAATGAGAAAATGAGGCCTATTCCTTTGGTTATAGTTAAAATATCTTTAAAATACCTACTTGAAGTATTAACTTGCACTTCTGTTTTAGCAGGTATTATAAGTGGGAGTGGGGAATCTACTTCATGCATATTTGGGAGAGAAAATTAGCTTAGTACCTCTGAATCACTTGCCTAGGGTTTAAGCATAAATTATTTAATATTCTGCATGACAAACCAATACTAAAAAGTATATATCAAATGACTCTTGTTTACAGGCAAGGTTCTAGAAATATTTAGATCATGCAGGTTAGAATCTAATATTTTAGCTAATAAATTTTAGCTAATGTAATCGATCTTATCACTAAAATGAAGACCAGATCAGTCTGAAAGGGTCACCGAAAGTTGAAGCACATATGAATCTTAATTCTAAACAAAGTATTCTAAAAGAACTGATTATATAAACAAGCAGGTTCATTTTTCTTTAAAACTGTTCATGAGTATAGAAAAATAGACTTTTGTCATGTGTCCTAATGTGGGAACAGTGAGCTGACAAGAGCTCCTGAGGCCATCAGGAGGAACATAAAGGACACCCGTCAATTTACGTGTACTTTATGATTTTTAGCCCTTTGTCTTCCTGCCTCAGGTGCTTCCTGAATTTCTTAGGTTCCTACCCTGATTAGATCAGGAGCCATCAGCTGATGTATGAATGTTGATGTATGAATAAAATGGAAGTGGGTTTGGGGGTCAAGTTAATTCTGGCTTTCTGACCTCAAGCTCCCAAGTACACACTATAATCTGAGGGCCTAAACACTTTCTCTATCCATAGAGAACTATTCTGAATCCCATGTTTTGAATATTGGTGAACAGGACCCCAGAACTTGGAAAACTAAACCTCATTCTTACTTTACTAATAACAGTTTGAAGCTTATGGAACTGTTACTTGGCCTTTCTTTGACCTAAAATAAGCGGTTATTTCTTATGATTCAACTTAGAAGAGCCATCCCATGTCTTGTGACCTTTGAAACTCCTGAGAGGTACAGCTGTCCATGATCTAAAACTCCTTCCCAACAGAAGGAACATGCATTTTAGATGAGTGAGAAAGGAGGCAGAATTTGAGAGAGGGGAAGATTAGTTAGCAGGCAAAAGCCTACAAGCCAAGAAGGATTATGTCCTCAAAGCCTCTCACCAGAACTCTCATACATATGTCTTCCCCAAATGCTCAGAATCCAGTCCTCCTGTGCCACACCAGTGTTCGTGGGCTTCATGTTCAACAGAGTTCCACCTGGAAATACTGTAAATTCCGGTCATTGAGAAATGCTGACTGCAGGGGAGCCAGGGCAGGTGAGAGCCCCAAAGATGATGCCTCCCAACCCATTTGGCCTCCAGTTTTGAATAAACTGGTACATGAAATTTCTGGGCGGTTCACAGAACTTTGTGCCAATTCTACATTTTCTTTCTTGAATTGATGCTTGGTTCCTTTCTGTTTAACTTAAAATGTAGTAGTTTGCATCAAATTTCTTCATAAACTGAATTTTCACCTATATATTACAGATATGTATGTATCTTACACATATGTATATTTTGAGATTGCGAGGAATGTTTAGGTAATTTCTAAATTTTAAAATAAAATGGCATCTGACTTTGAAATGATTACATACATCAAGGAGACTTGTGACTGCCTGCCATAGATTTAAGACTCAAACAAGATGCCAGTAATTTTCTGCAATATGTTCCTGCTGCTAATAAGGGAGGAATGGTGTCTTCTGTTACATGGTAAGACAGGAGGCTGAGAATACTTAGTGCATGACTTGGTGACCAAAGTAATGCAAGGCTGCCCCAGTCACCTGGTTGGAGGTCAACTCCAGGGAGGCATAACAATATTTTAGTGGACAACGGTATTTTTGAAGGGTAGAGGGCAATGATGACAATAACACAACCAAGGATTCAGGTCGATGGCTATTACTGAGAAGGGGTTTTTATATAGAAATCATTCTTAAGACCGAAACTGGAACAGAGACAGAAGTCCACAGAGGCTGTTTGATAGCAGCCCTCTACTGTTTGCACACAGCCCCTCAGGCTGCACCCAAGCATCTCTGGTGTCATCTTCTAGGATCCGCTGTGCTACCTCTTCTGTGCTTCCTACAAAGCAGAGTCTGTGAAATGTCCAATCAAGAGGACTATTTTACGAGGGAAATGGAGTAAGCTCGTTTGAGATTGCAACTACCTTTTCAGTTTTGTTTTTCTGCACGCTATCTACAGAGTTTTTAAGAAGGAGAATTAAAAATACAGGAGAGGGCCATCAAACCAAGGATCTCCTTCACCTTATTTTACCAGACGATATTCAGACTCACTTCATATGGCTTGATACCCACTGCATCACACTCGGGCAATAATGCCCTTGTCCATTCTTGGAACACGCTAAAGCCTGGGCAACCACATGTTCCCCTCTTCCAGGAACTCTCCCAAGGGTGACTTCATCTCACTACATTCAGTTCTTTATTTTAGCATTAGCTTAATGGATGCTTCTCTAGAGAAATCTCTTTACATCCATCCCAAACCTATTATAATGTACCATCACACTTTTTCATACTTCATACTGAGTTTTGTAATTGTTTTTGCTGTGACTGTATCATCTGTCTGACCAATAGAGTGGAAGATGAGAGTTCTTAGTCTTGGCTGCACATGAAATTGTCAGGGGTCTTTAAGAAAAAAAAAAGCCTATTCTAGTTACTAATTCTATTCCTAGATAATCAGATGTCATTATTTTGGGGGGTGTGTCTGGCTCTCAGAAATGAGTTTCCCAGATGATGCTGATACATGATAGCTAAAGCTGAGAATCTAATGTACCGTCCTTGAGACCAGACCCTTTGAGGGCAAGGACGAGATTTCTTGAGTTGACCACCATCCCCCTGTGTCCAGTAGAGTGCCTGCCTCATACCAGAGAATCTCAAACAAGAACAAGGGTTCTGACCTCAAGTAGCTCAAGTATGACATTCAGAATGAATGTGTTTTCCAATTATGATTAAAAGGCTTTTGGGTATTTGTTCTAAAGTAAGAGCAGGAAGACTATTTTGGCCGAAATCAAGGGAGTTATTTAGAGGCAACCAAGGGTAGCTTGGAGGCAGTTCAAGGTATAGGTGTAGATGGCTGAACTGTTTAACCACTCACTAGCTGTGTAACCTTTGGCAAATTCTTTTACCTTGTCAGTGCCTCCATTCTCTCATGTGAAAAATGGCAATAGCCATGATACCTACCACAGAGTTGTGAAGATTTCATGAATGAACATGAGTACATAGTGCATGCTAAGTAATGCTAACTATTTGGCATCATTCTCAAACAGCTGAGTATCTTATCCTGGGTTTATATGTCACTGTGCTTTTAAAGGGAATGAAATAAAGGAAATTCCCTATCTGCCACTATCACTCTGAAAAAGGAGAGGTTATAACAACTATCAACGTTTTGAAAATGCTCTGAATACCGGCATAGTCTGAGGTCATGGCTGTGTATCAGGGACCTCTGAAATGAGGCCCAGACACACAATTCATGAGAACACTGAGAACTTCCAAGGAAAATCTTAGATTACTCCTTTTCCTTTGTTTTCTGTGTTCTTGTGACACCAGTTTTTCTTCATGATGTAAATTACCTGGGTAAACACATATGAAAGTTAGTGAAATACCAAAAAAATAGCAAAAAAGAAGCTTGGAACTAATGGAGGTTTAAAAAGTAGAATAAAAGAAGAAAAAAAGGACTACAAAATTCTAGGGGACAATACTGAAAGATTTTATAAATCCCAAAGCTCTAAAAGCCAGTTTGTGATGTTATTCTGGTAGTGGTTCTTATCCTTTCAAATGTACCTTGCCGAGGACTGCCAATTTATAAAATAGACATAAATAATTCGTTGATGTCCTTTATTTTCCTTTCTAAAGGAGCTTGTTGGAGAAGCTATACAGCTGCTTGAAATTTATTAAACATATGCTCTGGTTCCACAGATGACTTTTGTTCAGACTCCCTCTCTTGATGCTAAGGAGAACATTACCAAGGCCAGAGTGCTGACGATGATGGATTTCTCTCAAAGCATGCTGGAGAATGTGGATCTCTATGGCCCATAATTACTGCCACTGTTATTTACTAACAAGGGGAATTGGTATATTCAAAAGGCTGCCTTTTTTCAAGCCACCATTCTTAACACCATTTTTGCTGCAATGAGTGTTCGCTTTCCAACAGAACTGAGAGTGTAAGTCACAATGATGAGTCTGGTTTTCAGAGTGTATTCGTTCTAATTTGGGAGTATAATTAGAAATGCTGCTGGGGAAGGTCATATTTCAGAAATAATGATGCCAACTCTCTTCTGCTGGAAAGGTCTTCGAGCCAGAGACTTTCTTCCTCCATACATAACTAACCAGTCATTCTTTACCATCATTGCAAATACATGAACATTGCCAAGGTAACACGAATGTTACACGGCTGTTGGCATCAAGAATTTCAAGTATTTCTGTTCTGTTGTAAAACATAAAGGTGATGAATGTCAGCTCTATTAATTTTTAGTTTTAACCAAACTGGTAAAAACAGGATAAAAGCCTTGAAGTTTACTTGGCTTTAAAAAGTACCTCCTAGATCCTGGAATTCAATTTAATAGACAACTAATCTTTAGACAAGTCGGAGTTTCTGTTGGACAGGTGACATCAACAGAAACTTAAGGTATGAGCTTCACTTAACGTCATTTTTGTCTCCTCCGCTGCAATCCTTCTGAAAACTGTCTCTTCAAATACTGTCAGTATTACTCTCCAAAGCCTGTTACTTTGGAAGTGGGCTTTTTGTTGTCTCTCAAAAATAAGTTGGATTGAAAAATTGCTTAAGATTTACTTGTCATCCTACGTTGATATTCTGAAGAGAGAAAATGTTTTCTTTGAATTCAGAATCTAAGCATTGCCTTAATCCAGGCTCCATTCTTCATAGAACAGTCAGAAAACTCTGCTGACTGTAACGGTTTCCACACAGAACTTCCCACACCACACACTAGCCTAACTACAATAACATAAACTACTTGGGGTGGGGCCTGGGGTCATAGATTGTTTTGCTTTGTAAACCGGGGGCAATGGATCAGTTTGATTTAAACTAGGAACCGTTTCTGCTAGCTTAGTAACTAGTCATTTCAGTTAGGTATCACGACCTTGATTCAGCAGATTTTATCAGCACAGCTGTTGTCTGATAACGGTGCAAACATTACAATAGTGGCATCCCAATTATGAAAGCCGAGTTAAAGGACCTCAGGCCAAATGTTAGCTGCTTGTATGTGCATAGTACTTGATGTACATTTCTTCTAAGATACTTAACATTCAATACTAAAGCAGAAACTCTAAATCATAACATATTTTGACTTTCTCCAATAAAGTAACACTTCAGTTTTAGAAATACTAACCTGTTCATTGAAAGAATATAGTGAGCAAATGCAGACAATAGTCATTCAATAGTCCTTATCCTTCCAACAGAAACCCCTGGTGGCCTTTCCAGAATGCTGTTTAATACCATCTCATGACTTATTTTAACTTCCTCCGTAAAATAAATGCATTCCAGTTTTGGAGGTGCTACATTTTGTCATTGTTTATTCAAGTTATAGAATCCCTTAATAATAGCCTGAAGGAAAGCACCATTTTAGGCTTAATCTGAGTGAGCGAAGTCCCTGTGCAGTGAGGGGAGTGAGAATGGCCCAAGGGCTTTCATCTACACTTAAAGCGTGTAAGAATAAGAACAGTTTAGCAGTGCCTTTCTTAGATTGGTGTCTCTGAGACAGTACCGATGATGTTTTTCACTGCATAACTGACTGCAATGGGTCAAAGGACAAAAGCCTATTAGAAGGACGGTAATGGTTTAGATTTAGAATGACACAGTACCTGACACTTTTTGGAAACCCAGTGAGTTGACAGAAGTAGGGTTCTGATTTTTCTCTTAGGCATTCAAAGTTGCCTGGAAAAAGTACTACTTTAAAGTTCATTGTAGCTGTCTACATCACTGGCAAACTTAATTTTCGAAAGCCAAATGTGGGGCAAAGAGTTCAGAGAAAAGAATAGCATGTTTATTGCCTGGAGTCTGTTGGAAGCCTAAATTACAGATTTTTGAATATAAAACCGTCTTGCCTTCAAATAAGAAACGATGTTTTTGAAGCTCTAAACCTTGAAATGAAAATAGCTACTCTTTCAGCTGGAATTAGGATTGAAAGAATAGGGAGAGAAAAACTTTCCAATGATAATACAAACTATACAAGTGAGAACAGTCAAAATCATAAGAAATTTGTTTCAGACATTCATCATCTGGCAGTACTCTATTTTCAGAATCTTACAGGCCTGTCCCGCCAGTATTTCATCTTTTATGTACATTCCTTGCAATGCTTAGGTGATAGTACGAATGAAGTGTGACTTTCATCTATTTGATCTATGATAACCTCAGGGGAAAATGGTAACAAGACGGTTTTTAAATTTTTGGGAAAAAATGGATCCAATTCTGTTTTAGAAAAGCACACTTGATATTATGTGGGACAACAAAAACTCCAGTATAAGCTGCTGGAGCTAGAATAGACCTGTTTTCGGTGCTTCCTCCCATCCCTCTTTGCTTTAAAGTGAAAACTTAAATATGGGAGCTATCTTCACCCTTCAGTTAGAGCTAGGCTTTGTGTGCGGAAGTTGTTCTTAGCCAAGTTTAAGTTTCCCTCATGGTGGATGGTTGCTTTGAGAAATGGGAAAAGGTGGTGTGAGTGTGTGCGTGCGTTTGTGTGTGTGTGAGTGCGTGTGATACAGCCCAGAAGGCCAGCTCTTCTGTGGTAGAATTTCTGTAGCTATCATACTCTAATTTAGACAGATAAATCTTCCTCAGAAGGACCTTGATAATCCTCTAGGCCTTACCCTTTGGAGGTAGGGAGTGAGGGAAACCTATGGTAGTGAATAGGAGCAATTGATTATGTCCATTCTGTCTCTTGGCAATGCTGGACTAGGTAATCCCCCTCCCCCTGGGGATAGGTGAAAGGAAGGACTGAATTATTAAATTCTCTAATTTCTTAATGTTTACAAATTCATTCTAAGCATTCTGTGAACATCAAAAGAAGCAGTCTCTTTGAAGACAAAGCTCCCTAATTTCTTTTGGCTAATACTCATCAGTTATAGTAACAAAATGCTTAAATCTTAGGTCTTCTACCTGTGTGAACTTGAGTAATCTGCCTCAATTTCTTTATCTGTAAAATAAAAATGACAATAGTTGCTGCTTTCTAATGTCACTGCAAGGATTCAATAAAGATACACGTAAAGGACTTTGAACAGTAAATAGCATCTTCTAATTGCTCCATAAATATATTAATCATTGCTGTAAGTATTATAAATCCTAGGGATTTGCACACAGACTTAGGACAAATTTGACACTTGTGTTCGAATAGCCTGAAGATTTGGTTTGTTGGTGTGACTTTAGCTGGCCTATGGTTTCCCTTCCTTTAAAAATGATCTTTGCATTTCTTGGTGTATGTAGCTTATGGTACTCAAATAAAATTTCTGGCATCAAAAGGGATGTAAACCTATGGGAGAAAAATTATTTGCTTAGTTATTCATGGTCACTAAAAGCCTAACACAGGTCTGCATGTTTGGTGTGGTATTAAGAAAAAAAAATGGACCGAGAATCTTAGAATGAGCAAGCTTCATGCACACATAGGTGTAGTAAATAAGCTTGCAACTTGGGGTTGTTTTGTTGAAATAAACTGAAAAAAAGACCATGTGGTAGGTATATATTCTCAGTTATTACCTCAAGACCCTACCACTTCTAGGATTTCTTGAAAAATCTTTGTTAAATTTTGTTCTTGAGCATCTGCGGGCCCAATCAGTACTAGATAGTAAGGCTCTCATACATGTTTATTACATGAAAATTTCTCTTTTTTCAAAAAACTGAAACAAATGGTTTTTCTTGGTTCTCCCCATCTTATCTCAGCATCTGGTAATGGACTACTTTCTCTGCCTTAGGTCTTACCTCTTGATTTCCATTTGCCTGTTCCCTTTGCACTCATGGTTTTTGATGCTTCTTGCTCTTCATAACAGAAATGGCCTCACAAAATCTTTTCCTTAAATCTTTAATGGTGTTTCCTTTCACTTAGGTTCACCATGAAGTTTTTCGTCCCTGTGGCTTCTATCTCTAATTACTTAAAAATCTTTACCTCTAATCATGAACTTGGCTATTTCTGGTGGTGTTTGAAACTTAGGGTGGAGCGTGTATGTTTGAATAAAGAGCCATCCTTTCAAGCTCAACATGCCTGCTTATAACTAGGCTCTTGGTCTTCAAAACTGAATTACAGTGGGAGCTAGCTAGTTCTTTTATGGTGCTAACCTTCTTCTGACCAACCAGGCTGACAACCAGGAAGATGTTGATAACATGTCCCAACTTGGTTAAAGACTAGATGTCCCCAGTTCCAGTTGTTTCTTCTGGGAGCAAGTCTTGGTGATATTTCAGTTTCCTCTGTTTCCACAGTTACTACCCGTGTAAAGAGCTTTCAACTTGCACTGTGGAGATGGCCTTCTAGTTTTCCTGCCCTTGGCATTTCCACAGGCTTCTATAAAGTCCACAACACCCCCAAATTATCCTTATGAAACACCACTTTCATCATGTCACACTCTGGCTGCTCTCTGGTGTATGATGCCTCTTAGGATCTTCAAAGCACGTGACAAACCATCCCCGCTCATTCTGTTCAAACACACTTGTCCACAAGATATATCCTCTGTCCAATCAGTTTCAGAAAAACCCACTTCTGTGTTGAGGCTAAAACCTCTAACACTGTCCTTCTTCCACTGCGTGTGTTTATGTATCAGTCATCCTTCAAAGCCCAGATCACACTCTTTATTACTTAATGCCTCTGAAACAAAATTATTTCAACTCTTAATTTTTTTCTACTTTTGCACTGCATTTACACTGAGTACTGCATAATTAGGCACTTGTGACTTTTGTGGAGAGATGGTTTATTCCAGTCAATATTAAGGAAAAAAGGTCACGACTTGGGCTTTTTGTATCTTTTATAGTGTTAGCAGAGTTTTAGGCATGCCAGAGGGGGTTAATACATGCTCGTTTGCTTGTTTTGAACTAAGAGTTCTGCTACGATTACTGAGTCCCATTTTCCTTACTCATCTACAGTGCCACTGGCCTCCTACACTGAAACTCCTTGTCTTCATAAGTCTGATACTAGGTTGTGTTTAAGTACCATGCGTTGACAATTATAACTTGGTAATAAGTGTCAAATTGTTTTAATTGTATTTTAGAAAAATTCTAGATCAGTAGAGTTTAGCTGAAGCTCATGGGCCTTGAGAAAACATTACCTTTGAAATTCTAAGTCTCTGAGTTCCTTATTCTCATCCCTTTACATGTACGCATGCATTTTAAGTGCTTTCATTGAATATAGATAGTAGTATAGCTTATTAAAATGTCATACAATGAACCTTCCTTTAGTAGTGAAAATACTAAAATGGCTTTCAGCATTGCTGCCCCTACTGTGCATGCCCTGTATAATCTCCAGGACTGAGTTTTACTCAGATGATTGGGAAGTTATGTCACAACTGACTTTTAAGCAGTATCTTGGGCCTCACCCAATCAGTTGAGTTCTTAAAAGGGACTGGGTTCTCTGTGAAGACAGATTCTGAAGTGAGAGATTTGGGCAAAGGAAAAGGGCATAACGGACATATTTATTGCTGTCTTTAAAAGGGAAGGGGGCCACGTGGCAAGGAAGGCAACTTTAGTCCTACATACTTGAATAGAACTCTGCTAAAACCACCTGAGCTTGGAAAAGGACCCCTAGCTCTAGAGAGAGTGCAGTGCAGTCAATATCTTGATTTTTGGTTTTTGGAGACCATAGGCAGTGAACCCAGACACACACCATACTTGGACTTCTCACCTACAGAATTATGAGATAACAATAGGTGTGTTAAGCTGCTCGGTCTGTGCAAGTGGAAACCTAACACACCATTCAACATAATTAACACCCCCTGCCATAACACATCCTCAACAACCCAGAAACCCATTATTTAATCCACTGAAATTGAGCCAAATTCTTTAAGTTCTGCCATTGCTATGCATTCTACCTCTTGAATTTCCTTTCTGACGCTTCCCAGTACCACGTAGCTTGGTTTATGCTCCAGGAGCACACTTACTTCCTGGAGACAGAGGAATGCCAATAATCATGGAAGGAAAGTGTATCTTCTCAACCACCCAGCTGCCTATCAGTAGCTCATGACAAGGAGCAATGCATTTGAAAAGATAACACCCCCTGAAAGATCATAATGATAAGAGTTGACACAGGTGCCTCCAGTAAATGAGGAACTCTCAGGATAACATAAAGAATGTACAACTGGGGGGCGCCTGGGTAGCGCAGTCGTTGGGCGTCTGCCTTCGACTCAGGGCATGATCCCAGCATTCTGGGATCGAGCCCCACATCAGGCTCCTTCTCTGCGAGCCTGCTTCTTCCTCTCCCACTCCCCCTGCTTGTGTTCCCTCTCTCGCCGGCTGTCTCTCTCTGTCAAATAAATAAATAAAATATAAAAAAAAAAAGTACAACTGGGTACAGTCTAGAGCCCCTTGAGTAGTTTTACGCTTCCAACGTTGCCCAGAATGGAAAATGCTATGACAGTAAAAACCGTGCAGAGATGGACTCACTCGGCTTCTGTTCTCCATTGAAATAGGTGGCATTAAACAGTGCAGAAAACAGGCTTAAACGTATCATAGGAAAAACTTCTGTCCAGTACAATGTGATAAACCTAGGAATCTTTAATTAGGCCTTGCTAATAATACAGCTCCTTCACATAAAGCCATTCAGTCCAGGTAGTTTCACCTTAAAGGCTTCATACCTTCTCAACTCTTTGTGGCGATACCACCCAGATACTGAAGCTCTGGGTTAAGTAGTAAAAACCTATAAAAGACATTATATTTTATACAGTCAAGATGCTATTTTAATCTTTCCTGAACTGTCAAATGTTCAGGTACTAAGTTTCAAGGATAATTAAAAGAGAAAAAGCCTTTAAAATAAACCTGTCAACTTATTTTCCATAAGAAAATAAAAGGTTCTAATCCTTTCATAACGAATAGCAACAAAATTAAATTCTATTCAGCTCCATCTAATTTCTATAAAGGTAAAAGAAAATATTACTTAGAAAAAAAAATGTTTTGCCAAGGCCCATGAGCTTCAGCTAAACTAAACACTACCTCTCTAGCATATTTCTAATTAAATATGCAATTAAAATGTTCACTGCACCCTAAGGCCTCCCATCCTATTTAAATAGCTTCTTGTCCTACTTTAAAAAGCAAGTTATAACTTTCTAAGTAATTCTTAAAAATCCTTTAGATTTTCTGTGATTTCTCTAACAAACCTATTTTTCATTAAAATGTACTACTTTAGACATATGAACTCTTAAACATTTAATCGTAAATTGGATGTCTCTAGGTAGCAGATAGAAATCAAAGCACAAATTCTGTAAAACCAATGTCTTCAAAGAAAATTTTAGTGTGATTCAAATAATTACGTACATGTTTTTGACTTAAGTACCAATGGAAAACTATGAAATGAAATATTCTAACTTACTGAATATCAATTATGTTACAGAGATCTCTACATCTTATTTTAAATAATGCTTTTCTGTACTATCCCTTTAAGTCATATTATAGTCCCAGTTTTCAGTACACAAAGGTGTTCTAACTAAAATAAGTTGTAGATATCTACGGAAAATTCATTTCAGTTTGTATTTAAGACTACTTATGAGTGACTCAGCTTCACACATAACAGAGGACAAGTAATTGGTTAATTAGGTCTTGGAGCTTTGGAATTTATTACATTTAACTGAGAATAAAAGAAAATGACAAGGGCTTTTATTTTACAGTAAAATTTCATTATTTGGACTTACTGCTTGTATGTATCCTTGACAGTGGTTGGGTTAAAAAAAATGCATATGAATCTGTGGTAGTTTCTATAAAGACCTCAAATTATTGGTGGGTTTTTGGCTCCCTCATTAGAAGGTAACCCTGGTGATTATAGGAGGCAAATACAAGTTTCCAAATTGCAGATAAAAAATGAGAAATACTTGCAAAACAGAGATGCTTTTGTTTTATGACCACCCCCGCCCCCAATTTCCCTGGTAAATGGCCAGTGTGACACTTTGATGGGATAAAGTATACTGTAGTGATTCTGGAAAGAGTCTAGGAGCTAATGTCAAGGAATGCTGAAATGTCTGAAGAAAGCAGATAATAGCATCATATAGATAAGTCAGCCATGATCTTTTTCTGTCGCATATCACCCCAGGTGAAGAAAATTGTTAAATGTCATAAGAAAACTAGGAATTCCTGTCATGAGAATGCCTCAACGTATTTATAAGATATATGGAAATGAGGGATAATTACAACATCTAATAGTCTTTAATATTAGAAGTAGAAGAATTACTGTACATCTAAAAGAAAAGGACAGGAAATCCAAAATGGAGGGAGTTAATATGCATATAAAAAAACCCAAAAGGCTGAAATTAGCAAAGTGAAAAGTCACACAATATAAACTACATCACACCTGTCAAATAGACAAAATTTAAAAGTCCGATAATAGCAAATGATAAATCTGGAGAAATGTCACCGATGGTGGGAGTTTCTATTGCAACATCTTTTCTACAGAACAATCTGCCAGTAATTATTGAAATTAAGAATGTGTAGACCTTGGGGCTCAGCTAGCCTTCTTCCAGTGTGACTGCAGGGGTCACTCTCATAAGGAGTGAAAGATCACATATAAGGATCTTCACTGCAGGGGCACTTGGGTAGCCTGGACCCATTTATGTTTTCATCACTAGAGATTGAAGACAATAGGTACATATTTCAGACTATTATGGAATAATGAGATGGAATATGCCAGATGTGAATAAATGTGTTTTTAAGATGTATCCATATTTACCGAATAAAAGTATTAAGAAAACAAGATTTATAGCGTAAATAAATGTACCTAAATCTTAGATGAACTATATGTGAATTTTACGAGTAGATGCATGTGAGGTAGCATAAAGTAGCATTGGGGTGCAAGAGGAACCCTTTATAGATCATCTTAGATAATGTGACATGGACTGAAGGTTCAATCAATTCTCTGCACCTGAGATTTAAAGTAAAACCTGGTAACCTAAAACACAAATAATATTAAATAAAACAAATAATATTAAATATACTTATGCCTATTCAAGAGACTAAATTAACTTAAGTACTTTATGATCTTTTAAAATATATAAATAAAATGCCAATTATGAATCTCAAGTTATTCATTCTTCCCAACTTAAACCTTTTTGTTAGTTTGAATTACTGTACAGAAATTAAAAGCCTCCAGACTTACTCCATAATTCATTCTTTTTCACTAACCAAGTATGGGGGAAAAAAGGTGTAACTTAGGCAATCAAAGTTTGCCTTTCTTTTGTTATTGCAGAATATTAGTGTTTAGAGTTTGAGGGGTTTCCCTCTTTCTAAAGAGCTAGATCTATTCAGAAAATAACGGTAGCTCATTAGATATACAGAAGACTAGGAAAGTCATACCAAAAATACAAAGCCTGTAATTATGTAGAGACTATATTCTAGTACACACTGAAATGTGAGAAGCTCAATAGTGAAATCTACAATCATAAAGTCTTTAGTAAGAATAATTTCAGAATTTCCCTCTTAAAAATAGCATTTCTGATCTCCGGTACTGTGCCATATATAATATAGTAACGTATTAGAACCAGGGTATTATAAAGGGAAACATCTTTAAAAATGAAATATTCTCTACTTTCCTGCTTTTGAGTTAAAATTGTATAATTCTTGCTATAATATATAACATAACATAACCTTTTATATTAAATGTGAACAATAGTTTTTTCTACTTGATTTTTATGTGTAAGACAAGGTTGACAAAATATACATTATATCCTAAGTATTTCCAGCTTGAAAGGAGCATTAGAGAACTACAGTGTAAGGCTAGAAAACAGGAAAAGAATGGTATGTTCATCATGTATCCTTAGTTTTACTTTTGACCATGACCAGTGATGTGGTAAGAAACTGAACCCAAACCTGTGTGTCAGGTCTAGATGATTTGCCTTAATAAGTCCTAATTCAAAACTTCATGAAAAATCTTGGTATGTATGCACTCAGATTATTCAAGTCGGCAGGAGCTCATCTGGGAAAGGCAGAATTCCATGGCCAATGAAGTGTGTGTCTAGCGAGGAACATGGGAGATTCCAGAAGCTGCTATTAGCACACACTAACGTCCCCTGCTGTTTTCCAGTACTCATTGCTGAAAGCCCATTTGGCTAATCACAGCGAAATGTAACTTGCACAAGATTCTTGTGCTAAGATGTTTATTTTTATCATAGTTCTGAGACTCTTTCAACTTCCTCAAAGGAATTACATATGATGTGAGGTAAAGCTTTGCAAACTGGGTAGGAAAAGTTGGCAGGAAGAGATGGACATGAAGACAAATCAAGTTGAGGGAACAGCTTTAGGGAAATCACAGAAGTTTGAAAGTGTGGCATGTGTTGAGAGATGCAGGGAATTTATCCAGAAGAGTATAGAGATAAGATTAGAAGGTAGGCTGGGGGTACTTCATGTGTAACTTGAACTTAGTATTGGGAATGCTGACATAAACCTTCACACCCAAAGACTGATTTTCCATTAAGTGTACTCCCATCTGTGTATATTCATTATGTGTATTCATATATGAATACATATGTTTATAGTAAAACCAAGGTTTTAAAGAATGCTATAAAAATATCTAGAAATCCTAAGATTAAGAACACAAACAGATCCTGTAACACCCTCCTAGAGTACATATTCACCAATTCAGACTAAAGTTCTAAGTATTAATAAAGACTACAGAATACAGAAGTAGTATAGTGATCCCAAATATTACAATTTGATATGATTACATCAGTTTAAAAAGGAAATGTAAGAAATAGAAGACAAAGACCATAAATAACTGCTCTCTAGGTGTACTATATAGCTCTGTATTTATCTTATAAACTCTTATGAGGCCAATACACCAGTTCTCTGAAACCTTTCCGGACATCCTTTGTGTATCTGTTGGAAGGAAGACAGGTTGGGGAAGATTGATCTGGTGTATCTCTAGGACCCTGTTTGTATTACAGCATCTGTAATCACTCAGTAGATACACTGAGACTTCAGAAAGATTGCATTTGATAAATCATTCCCTTGCTTTCAGAATAAAAACCGCTGGTTAAGCAGATTATAATGCCAAGAGGAAGGAGCATTTCTTTACAATTGGATGTAATTTCAAACTTTGCTATGCTTCTCAGATCACTTTCTGTTGGCTACATACGGTTGCAGTCTAGATTCTCAATTGAAACTTACTTTCTTCAATTAGGCTGTTTGGACAAATAGCATTGAAACATAGCTTACTTTGCTAATATGGTCCAGCAATGGAGAGACACAAATTGACTATTAAATTGCAATGTAAAACTCTTTTCTGTTGTGTTAACAAAAAAAACCACCAAGAAATAGAATAAAATATCCTATGATAGTGTAGAAGTAACTGCATTTCTTCCTTTGAAGGAAGCATATTAATCCAGTTACTTCAGAGAAGTATTTGATGGAGTTTTATACTGGCACCGGAAAACTCACTTATATTCTCTGGCAAAAACATCACATTTGGATCATGTTCCTTTTAGAGAAAAGACATAATTAACAGCCATGAGAGTACTTTTTGATTACATCTTATCAGTTAACATTTGGGATTCTTCCTTCTGAACTACTAAAGTTTACAATACTGTGAAGCTGGCCATATAATTGTGATGAAGATATAAATATTATAGCTAATAGAGTGACAATTACTGTGTGTGTTCCATAATAGTTCTTGATTGAATTTTGGGAAGATGTGGATAATGAGCAAATACCAGAAGCTCTTGGAAATCTATTCATTTGCTGTAAAAATATTCCCATGGCTTGGTGTCAATTCATCACTTTCACAGCAATTATTCTTGTGTTATTTTTTGACAGAAGATACAGCCTATAACTTTCTTTTACTTGATATTAATGATTCAAAACATGGACTCTTGAATTTCACATATGTAAACTCAAAAGTAACTCAAAATCACTAAAAGTAGTTTTGCCTTCCGTTTTCTTTCCCTGGGCTTAACATTTTCTATTAAACAATAATCAGTTAACTCGTAAGTTCTTTGAAGAAAGACTGAACAGATACTTTAACTCCTTGTCAGGGTTATTGCCACATGATAATTTTAAACCTTTCTTCTCAAGCTTTATCAATTTTAGGGTGTGTGTTTTGTAAACTAATGAAATTTTACTCCAAGATAGGTCAAGATATGTTTAATCAAAATAGGTTGTAACAAATAACAGCTTTATGAAACGATCCCTGGGCCACAGAGAGAAATAACGTAATGTCTTTTATATTTAGGTTGGTTTCTGTGTTTTTGTTTTTGTGGGGTTTTTTGTTTGTTTGTTTGGGGTGGCTGGGGGGGGGATGTTTTTTCTCTCTCATTAGGGAAGGGAATTCCTTTTCCCTTAATACCAAGTCCAAGTCCAAGAAGTCTGCTCTTTAGAGTATGCTGTTTAAGTGATTTATCCTTGTGTTATACTTTTATATGAATTTAGTTAGTAGAAAATTTAGATCTGCACTCTTGACTGGTATTTTTCATGCCACAAAAAAGGCCTTAAATATTTTTATCTTAGAAAATATTTGAGTTAAGAATTAAAAACTTAATTTAATATCCAATCACAGTAATACAGGATTTCTCAACCTCAGCACAATTAACATTTGGGACCAACTTCGTAGAGAGTTTACCTGTACGTCAGAGGACATTTAGCAGCATCACTGGCCTCTATGGACTAGATGTCAGCACTTCCAGACACACGTGCACAAGTATGCAATAAAAAAGCATCCAGATCTTGTCAAATGTCCCTTAGTGAGAAAAACTGCCCCAGCTGAGAATCACTGCTCTAACGCCTACTTCATAAGAAATCATGCTTTAGGCTACAAGTAATAAATTCGATTTATTTGGATGCAAACTCTCAAAATTCCATATTTTAGCCAATAAAATTCTTGGCAATAGGAAATTAATGTCAATATGTGTCTAATAGAAAAATAAGGTAATTTACTGATAGGAAATTACTCAATATGAAACAGATTTCAAAATGTTCGAATGGTAGTAGGTCTTCATGGACCCACACTGAAGTTACGTATAATTGTAAAAAGCCAAATTAATATACCTGAAAATTCCTCTTATCTGTACTACTGGAAAAACTTCATATCCACCTTTGAAATATTAGCTATGACTTCATTTATTATGCTCTGTATCATACTACTGTAAAAAGAGGGAAGTGGGCATATAAACCACTCAAGCATATAAACAAAAATTTAAAAGGAAGCAAAAGACCACGAAGAAGGGAGTTTTTCCAGAGAGGTTGGTCATCCTCCGTTCCTCACGCCCCAGAAGATTTCTGTCTGCCTAAGATGATAGGTCAATATGAATAGCAGCTTCTAGAAGGAAGCCAAAGTTTTTTTTTTTTAACTCTGTAGGAAAAAAAAAAAATTCCTTCCTTGATCGATTTTTTTTTTTTTTTAGACTTTAAAACTATTAAGCACTATGGCAAATACAAAATGTTATAAATTTATCTTAAGTTCAACTCAATGGGCATAACATACTAAATTTTAAAAATGGCAAAAATGTTATATGAACCACATAAGCTATGACATAAATTAAATTACACATACATTTATTTTAAAAATCTCCCGTAAAATTTCACCAACCTTTCACTTGCTTAGCCACAGTTGTTATATATATAGAAAATATTGAACCTAGATTACCAAAATAAGGGCATGAATTTTGATCTCTTTTCTTGACCTTCATTGATGCGCCATAGTGTATTTAAAGCTTAAACATATTAAAAAGTTATTTTCTTAAAGTGGGTTGCCACTAATTGGGAGACGAGTATCACGAACAAATAGAGGAAGAAAGCAAATGAGCTAGTGTAACAACGCTAGCAGAACTTGCTCCAGCAGCAACAATGAGAACCACAACAATGGCAATACTTATGGTTATACTCAAACATTTAAACCAAACTCTACAGGGAGTGTTGTTTAAGAGATGTTAGCCTGTAAAAGAAAACTGACCAGGAGCTTTGCATAGATTCAATAAATGATGACACAAGAGACCTTGGAACCTGGCTAGCACTATTTGCAAGCACTCATGGTTAAAAGATCAGTTCCTCGGTGAAGAATGAATGCCCAATTTAACACTGCTCTCAAGAGAGTAAGCAAGTAGCGTTCTTAGAAGCATCTTTATCGCAAATGTTCTTCCCTCTACATGTATTGCACAGTCTGTATAACTTCCATTCACTGACATAACATTTTCAATGTACCACACAAGGAGCTTAAAGACCGACCACTATATATGCATGTAGAGAATTTGTATAAGAACACTTACAATAGAGATGTTTCTAAAAATGCTCTAAAAATGACAACTGTGCTTAGATACATAGAAAAGACTTAAATGTTTTCCAGTGGTAACAAGCATATTTATGTACTATAATACTATACTTGCATGTAGTTGCGTGTGAAGGTACAGTATCTTTTCCGACAATATCCCTTGGCAATTGCCTTGCCAAACATAATTGCTAAATGAGTGCAACTGTCTCCGTATTGGTTATTTTTCATTCTTTGACGTACAAAATAAAGCAATGAAATAGGACTCCTAATTTGAAAAGCAAGAAAACATTGATTCAGAAGCCCAGGAAGTTTTTCCTACTAACACTTACCTGCCTAAACCTAGACAGAACATCCATCAATGTACGTTATTTACAAAATTTCTTTCTTGTGACAAATTAAGATGTAATCTGAGCAACTTTCAAAGAGGCAATATACTATTCATTGTATGTGCTATACATTACATTTCTAGGACTGACTTTATAATGGGAAGTTTGTACTTTGGACCTTCACCCATTTCTTCCATCCCCAACCTCCTGCCTCTGGCAACTTGTGATCTGTTTTTAGATCTATGAGCTTTTTTATTTTTAGACTCCACATATGAGATCCTGTGGTACTTGTGTCTTTCTGACTTATTTTGCTTAGTAATATTGCCTTTGATGTCCGTCCATGGGGTCACAAATGGCAAGATTTCATTACTTAAGGTTGAAGAAAAATCCATTGCGTGTATGTATCACATTTTCTCTACTCATCCGTCAACAGACACAGGTTGTTTTCATATCTTGGCTAATTTAAATACTGCAATGAACGTGGTGCTGCATATACACTTTCAAGCTAGTGTTTTTGTTTTCTTCAGGCAATATACCCAGAAGTGGAATTGCTGGATCACGAGTAGTTCTTTTTAACTTTGGGAGGCCCCTCCATGCTGCTTCCCACAGCAGCTGTACCAATTTATGTTCCCACTGACTGCACCAGGGTTCTGGTTCTTTTTTTCTTCCATAGCCACATTTTTTAATTTATTTTTTTTTTAAGCTTGACACCTCTTTTACGGTCAAAAGGTACAGATGGTATTACTTATAAATATGTGCAGCAAGCTCCCCATGAAAGCTGTGAATAAAAACTACCTCTACACAAAGGGCTCTTCTGTCTCCAAGTGTTCGTGTTAACTTGCCAGAAGCATAGTCTAAGCCACAGTTATGGGGCCTCCCGGGAAAGACAGGAGTGCTTTGGGACCAGGTGAGAGCCTTCCTATCTGCCAGGAGAGCGAAGGTGACTCGATCAGTTGATCAACTTGATCACTGCCCAGGAACTGGGAGTGATTAAATGGTTTCGTCCCCAGACGTGGGTCATTTTTGTCAAGCTGCTGATGAAGCAGTCTGTTGCCTGGCGTGGCCCACAGAGAGAGAGGAAAGGAAACTACAATAGTGTGAGGAAATAAAACTCACAAAAATCTGCTATGGTATCTTAGACAAATTAAGAGTTTATTTTTTGGGGTGCCTGGGTGGCTCAGTCGTTAAGCGTCTGCCTTTGGCTCAGGGCGTGATCCCGGCGTTCTGGGATCGAGCCCCACATCAGGCTCCTCTGCTGGGAGCCTCCTCCTTCCTCTCCCACTCCCCCTGCTTGCGTTCTCTCTCTCGCTGGCTGTTTCTCTGTCAAATAAATAAATAAAATCTTTATTAAAAAAATTATTTTTTCACTGAAGTCCAATAATCCAGTGCTTATACAATGTATCCCCAAATCACTAGACGTTATCTGTTCAGTTGTTCTTAGAACATGGCTTTCATCGTGAAGGTAACACAATGGATAATGTAACCTATTTCTGTACCCGGCATTCGTGTAAGAGGATTATAGCAAGGGCAAGATGATGCCTTCCTGGTCAAGACCACTTCAAGGCATTCCCTGAATTCCTAAACCCATGACTCTTCTGTTTAAATCAAATTGGCCATTCCTAGCTACAATCAGTGATGAGAAATACAGTATTTTACTTCAAGACATTGTTGTCCTGAATAAAATCGGGGTTCTCTTCCTAAGCAAATAGGGATCATGAATATTTGGGAAGCTTACAGCAGTCCTAACCACAGCATCCTAGACTTCAAAGGACTTCAACACAGCAGGAATTGTGCACTACTCCTCTCAGCCACCAGCACAACGTGTGGCATATTAAAGATGCTCAGTAGCTAACTGGTAGAAGGAGCCCTGGGTAAATGATTGGAGTTTTCTATTACCCTGCTAATAAACACTCATTTGGTGTTTGAAATGGGAAAATCCTAAACTAAACAGTCCAAGTTATCATGCAGGGGTCCACAAAGGCAGATAAAGTCTTTTACAAGGACTTTAGAATCTGTTATAATCTCTAGACTAAAATACACTCAATCTAGCCTAGAATATTGCATCCCTATCACATGTTATAGGTATAAGCAAATTGTTAAAGGAGTGCTTATAAGAAAAGGGCCTGTGAAGGCCAGGTTAGCTGAAAACGACTTATTCTCTAGTATGCAACACTAAGGTGTTTATGTATTATTTCAGTTTTATAGTACAAAATGCTTCTATCTGCACAAGTTGTATGTAATTTGAAAGATAATGCAAATGATACCTCAAAGAATCTGAGTTCATAAGGGTAGAAGTATTTTCCTATGCAAGGCAAACATTCCAAATGTACTCTGTGAGAGTTGGGTATTCTACTCTTCTTGAGTGTCAATATTTAACAAGGGGTCTACAGAGAAGCAATACTTAATGTTATAGCTCTGGGATCTATGTGAATCTTGGGGCTAAATTTTTTTGGTTGTGTCTCAGGAAAGGATAAATAAAATCATCTGAGGGTATTCTTTGGTAGTCCCATGAGCCCTTGTACCTTAGGAAAATGTGCAAGTTCTCATGCTTAGAAATTTCTATTTTTAAAATTTTTTCTGTGCATCTATGTGAAAAACAAAGACCATCACACATGGAAGGTAAAGAAATTTCTTTCCTAACACTGTTGCCATGGAATGATCATGGTCAAATTTTGTTTCAAGATGTTAGGTAAACCTCACAATTTCCTTTTATAAACCTAGGGGAAAACATTGAAAATTCTCATAAGGTGGAAAATCTATGATTTTTAAGAAATGAGAAAGGGGTCAGCATTTATAGACTATCAAGAAATGTGCCTAAGAGAAACTCAGCAAATTCTAGTGAGATGAAACAGATTATACAAAGAGTGGATCTTAGTTCTTAACCATAATGAAACTTTGATACACTGTGGGAAACTCAAAATTCCCTTAAAAGATTACTTGAGTTTTAAGTGTGAAAATGGTGTGCTGTTTAAGTCTTTGATTCAGCCCTCGTGTCATCACACGATTAGCATTTATCTTCTCACAAAGAATGAGATCTGACTTACGGCTTACACTTTAAAAGTGCGCGCTGCACATTTGCAGAAGAAGCCTAGAAACCATGTATCCATGACGATGCATGTGTGCAAGAGTGTGCATATTGCCTGATGTACATGTAGATGTTTGTAGATAAAGACACCAGATATGATCTGTATGTCCTTGAAAACCCAACTTCTTAAGTAACCACACTGGTGGTGGTTAAAGTGACAGAAAACCACTGCTGTAATCAGTGTCTAGGTAGCATCTTGGAAAGGCAGGGAAGGACAGAGAACTATGGAAATACAATGTCCCATCCTGGTTTCCAACATAATGCTTATTGTTTCATTGTAGGGCGAAATAGATTGAGGCTCCTAAAAGTTTGCTTTCCCTCAGTATAAAAAAAAAAAAATTGAGAACTTTCATCATGAATCCCCCTTCTTTTTCTCCAATGTGGATGTGGGTCATACCGGGGAGAAGGCAGGATAGAATCAGTTGTTAGTTTGTAACAGTTGTAAGTATCTTAAATTTCACCTAATCTATCACCTTGCCACAATATATATTTAGAAGTTTTTTTGTGGAATGAATGATGAAATATAGCTCAAATCTAAAATGTGTAGAAAAGCTATTTGAGGCCTCTTAAACCTTATGGGAGCTTAAGAGAAATATTTTCTCAGGAACCACATAAAGAGTAAATGCTATCTATCTTTAATATCCCCAGGTTAATTATAGTGAATAAAAGGCAATGTTATAAGGCAATGTTTCTATCCCCTGTCAATAGAAACAGATGATACCTTGTCAATTATCTGTATTCAGCACAGCCGAAGTACAGGAAGGCTAAAGAGAGAGAGAGCAATCCCTGTGGGCAGCTTTCTCATCATCTGATTTGATCTAAGGACAGAATTTGAATTACCCAAGGTAGGAACTTTGAAAACTTAATATGCATAAGAATTACATGAAATGCTTATAAAAAAGTGACACTTTTTTTTTTTAAGTGATCCCTGAGTCTCTGATTCAGTAGGTGAGGGTCAGTCCCTTATATCTTTGTTTTTCTAAATTGTTGCTGTTAACACTTAGTAAACACTGATGCGTAGAAACAAGGTCGACTGTATCCTTACTTCTCAGATGTCAGCTTTTGACAAATGTCCACCAGGGACCTTGAAATCACATTCACTGCAGTAAACAAGGATGGAGAGATACCATTTTGCTGATAAATTTTAAAACCTGCACATTGAAACAGAGCTCAGGGGTTTGAGTTGACAATTTGTAAAATTATGTAGGAACTAACAAGGACATTTGGCTAAATAGGAATTGTACATAATTTCAAGTTAAGACTTTCCTTAGAGAGCATATTTGGTGGTGTGAATTTACAAATGCATGGGTCACAAAGGTGCCATGAAGTGTGGGCGCAAAGAAGTTTAAAAACAGATGATTGCCTAATAGGACCATAAAATGTGAAATGAAGGTTCAGTGGAGACTACACGGCAGGGGCAACTGTAATGGGTTTGCACACACAACACACTTCAGTGGAGGGATTAGCCTGACACATTACAGTTGTTATTATAAGGCCAATAACTTTTGGGAGGATTATGTTCAAATAAAAAATACTTGATAATGAAGTGTTCCTATAAAAACTTACAGGATGGAATCAATTGAGACCATTTTAAAGTCATTAAAAAAACTAGAAAGGCATACTTTTTTCTATTTTAGCAAGTTTTCAAAATAGAAAAATGTATGCGTACATATGTAACATGTATGTGTGTGTAGACATTCTCCGTGCACGTGTGGTGAGTATGGCAGGTTTGTATATCAAGAATATCTAAAATTATCAAATCAGAAAGGTACAAGTTAAAAACAAAAACATTTTGGTCCCTCAAATTGATCTGTCCTACAAGGAGGTTGTTGCTGTTGACCCTGAAGCCCTCACCCCCTGGGGGGTTTTAAGGTTTTTATTGGCATCATTTTCTTGTCTCTCGTGACACCAAACAGGTTAGGTATTTGTGGTCTCTTAGGGCGAAAGTCTATGGAAAGATCAATAAGAGCTGAAGAGCATCTCCTGCACTGAGAGAATTTGTAAGATGAGAGAAAACAGAATGTGCACCACCTCCGTTGACTTCTCTATCTGGACTCGGGGCTCCAAAGTATCAGCGTAATTTCAATGCTTAATAATTCTGATGGTTCTCATTTTACCTTACATGCTTAAGGACAATTATGAGACATTCAGATGTACTTGCCTCTCCACCACCTTTTTTAAATATTGTTTTTATTCTAGCTTTGAGATGTAAATGAAAAAACATTGTGTAGATTTAACGTATGCAATGTGGTTTTTAATGTAAGTATACCTTGTGTAATGATGACCACAAACTGACGTATAATAAACAGTTAAATTTTTTAATGCTTTAAAATCTTCACCACACATGTCCATAAATATGGAATTGCAGCACTGTTTGTAACAGCAAGATTGAAATTGGTCTAAATATCCATTAAGAAGAGCATGGGGAGAGAAAACAATTTATGCAATGGGGTAATATGCCTTTGTCAACAAAAATGCAAATATTGATCTGCAACTTCCTCTCAAATTACTAAGAAACTTGGAATAAGGTCTTTAGGTTATACCCTATGTAGTAAAGTGTACGTGGTATATGTGTGGAGGGAAATCTTTATAACGTAGTGTGAATTACAGAACATGTTTAGAATTGTGCATAATGTACATACATGCATTTATAGTACTTTGCACGTGCAGAAAAAAGAAAACCATGTGGCTCAGATCCCCTGGGTCTTCACTTTGGCCCCACCACTTCCTGGCTCTGTCACTAAGGAAAGGACTATTCTGTGCCTCAGTGCTCCCATCAATACTGAGGACACCTATTTTCAGCTGATCATGATTTACTTACATTGGTTGCTAAAGTGTTTCAAGTTTAAAATTTTCTCTGATAGCTACTGAGATGCCCAAACCTAAGCCGAGCAGACTATTTCAGTCAAAATCTTGACTGAATTTATCAAATATTTTTAAATGTAACAACTTATCCTCGTAACTTCCTAAGGAATAATTACATATATCTAAACATATCCCCTAAATTTTTCATCACAGCATGATTTTAACATTAGAAACATTAAATTTCCAGTAATTGGCCAATATTTCAATCTAGATTAAATCTACAAAATGTTTACTACAACTGCATTTAAATGCCAGCATGTTGAAAATCAAAAGTTACAACAACACTACATATATACACCTTGTGTGTCAAAATGTGCATGGTACCTGCTTAAGGACGCATTGGTCTGTCCTCCTATCTACGGATGCAAAGACACTAATATGACAGTGGCTACCTGTGGTTGATGACACTGTTTATTGCCTTCTGCTTTCCTTCATTTCTATGTCTTCCTCCTTCACATTTCCTAGTGTGCTACATTACTTGAAATGTTGTCTGAACACATGTTCACAGGCTAGGAAAGCCGCATGTTGCACTTGCATTTGGCTTGGCAGATGTTTTACCTTCTGCCCCCGTGCCACACGTGAGTATGTCAACCTCTGACAAGCTGTATCCTTATTGGAAGGACAGGTGACATGACTCTGTCACACTGGCACACCAAGTGCTCTGAGCTCTTTGTCAAATACCCAAGCCTACACCTTGGTCATTAGCAAAAATAAGCCATATTCTCAATGTTGCCTAGTTAATGAGAATTAACTAATAGTAAAAGTTTTCAGTGGAGCCTCCTTTGGTAAATGCTGGATAACCTCATCATATAGCAAAGCAAATGTTTGGTACAGATCAATGGCAGGGCAGCCTGATGGCTAGGGCTGAGCTTTACAAGTATTATTTTTGGACTAATCAGCTACTGATGTGAATTGTGACAAATCAGTGATTTCTAGCAACTACTTTTGGAAAAGTAATTCATTTGTTATTTTAAATATTAAACTTCTATTTCTTAAAACCTCAACTTTTATAACCACTAACCTGAAGTTACTGATACCTTAGGGTGGTTTGATACTAGCTGACATAATCAAGTTTCCTATTCTCATTAGGTTTTAAACATTTTAATATGGTTAAAAAAAATACTCTATAGATCCTGTAGATAAAACCTACCTTCCTAACTCATGGGAAGGAGGAAAAAAGTGTTCTCCCTAATGTGGGAGATCTATTTGTTGTTTCAATCATCTCCATTCTAAAGCTCCTTGTACACTACCGATCTTGTTTCTATGGTTACCTTGGAAAAGAATACATATCATTACACACAAACCCACTATTTTAAGAATGACCAAAAGGAACAAGAAACCACACATTTCTGTTGTTTTTTATCCCAGTCCTCACAAGATTAGAGGGGCAAAGACTAGATCAGGAAGTGAAAGTCAAAAAGAAAATAAAAAATGCACAGGAATCTTTGAACACAATATTAGTATGCCCTCCAAGAACATAACGCACACTGTGCATGTGTATACCTTAAAATCCTATAAATTGATGGGAAGGAGTAACTTCGATGGAAAGACCATGAATTTTAAGGATGATAGTCTGCAGTATAAACCTGGAAAAAAAAATAAAACTTCTCCATTTAGCCATTAGTAAAATACTGAATTTCTGTTCACTTATTTCAAAGCTGATGAGCAATTGAACAAAAAGATTATAAAACAGAACTTTTGAATGTGTCATTAAGTGCTGTAGACAAAAAAATATGTAGTTTCTATCCTAAGGAAGATTATTGTATATATTTAGAAAGTGAAGACAAAATTATGATATATTAAATGTTAAAACATGAAGGCGAGAGAAAAGGTACAGAAAAACAAAAAGATCTGAGGAATTAGGCTGTCACAGACACATGCCATAGAACATTCAAAAAGGTTTTTAAAGTATGTTAAGAACAGTTCGTGTTTACAAAATGTTGGAAAGCACATGGGAAAATAGGAAGCTGTATTTCCTTCTGATAGGAATATGAACCAAAGTAGCCATTCCGATTGCAGTCTGCTATTGCTTCATGAAAGGGAGAGCTTGTGTTCCCTCCAACCCAGCAACCCACACCTGAAAGAATGGAAGGACCGTACTGGTTATGGCGATGGGGATTGGAATGATGTGGTCATCCAGGGAGGTGAAGGAGCTGCAAGAATTCTATGAAAAGTGTTTCCTCAATTTGACGTACAAGACACACACTAAGCTTAACAAAAATCTTAGTACATGTTAGGAAGAGGAAGAACTCTGTGATACAAGACCAGGTATGTAAAACAATACAAATGTATGTCTGTCTATGGACATATGTTAAACTTGTTACCGAAGGAACCTAAATGGAAAAGGAAATGAAGAGTGGAGAGAAGAGAGAAGATATGGAAGACTTCACTGTGTTAATGATGAAAAAGACTAATTCAACTTTCCAGCTCTCTTCACTGGAAAAAATTGAGTGATAATCACATGTTTTTGATATTTTGAGACTCAGTTATTGTAAAGTATTGCAATAAAACCAAGTAGCTTTCAATACGAATGAGAAGGGTTGACCGAGCTTTCAAGCATCCCCTTAGCTATTAGATCTTTGCAGTTTCCTTACTGAATATTTACTAGATGTTCAATGTATGTATTTTATCTTTTTACAAGCTACATCCATTCATTCTACAATTGTGTGTGTTTCTGTAAGTAAAAGTACTAAGATCAGGACCCATGGGATTTAAAGAGCATGGAGTACTACCCTCAACCTGGCTGCTATATGTTACGATATAATGTAAAACAGTTACCATATATGTAAATGTTACAATACATGTTACAATATAATGTAAACCAGTTACCTCTATATTTACTGAAAAGCCCTCTTTGTTTTCTAAGAAATAATATATTTGGAAGGAAATCATGTCCTGGTCTGGAACATTTTACCTAACAATGTTTGACGCTTTATTTACATCAGTCCTGTAGATAAATGACTCCCACAGTTTGAATACTGCTTTGAATTTCACTAAGACCAAAGAGAAATAGGCATATATGAAAATAATGAAAGCTAGGTAGGTACTTAAATAACAAAGTACAAATCCTGCCTTCAAGGATTTTATTCCCAAATGCAGGAAGCCAGTTAGAAAGCAGGTATTTTGGGAATGCCTGGGTGGCTTAGTCGGTTAAGCCTCTGCCTTTGGCTCAGGTCATGATCCCAGGGTCCTGGGATTGAGCCCCAAGCTGGGCTCCTTGCTCAGTGCGGAGTCTGATACTCTCCTTCCTCTACCCCCCTTCCTCTCTTGTGTTTTCTCTCAAATTAATTTTTTTTTTTTTTGCAATAGTGTTTTTGTACCATGAGGAAGAAAGAATGCAGGATGCTATGTAAGAGTTCAGTGTTATCTTCACTTTCTTTGAGAGAAAGATCTATTTTGGGACTTGAACAAGTCTAATACATCCAGGTAGTGGGAAGGACAAATGTATTAGAAATGAGAAAATAGTATACATAGACAAGACAGAACATAGTTCATTCTGTGAACTGTAAGTACGTCAGGACTACAAGAATATAATATGCAATTGGTAAATTGTGTGAAATGAAGGGAGGTAAGCAGAGGCCAGATATCAAAGAGCTTTAGATCACTAGTAGGGACTTGAGACTAGAGACAATGAGAAGTAATTTAAACATGACTCTGGTATGATCAAGTTGTGTATCAGAAAGATCAACCTTCTTTATGGAAAAGTTATAATAGGAAGGGAGATTGATTGATTTTAAGATTTTGTTTATTCATTCGACAGCCAGCGAGAGAGGGAACACAAGCAGGGGGAGTGGGAGAGGAAGAAGCAGGCTCCCAGTGGGAGAGCCTGACGTGGGGCTCAATTCCAGGACCCCGGGATCACACCCTGAACCGAAGGCAGACGCTTAACGACTGAGCCACCCAGGTGCCCAGGAAGGGAGATTTAATAGGAAATGTGGAGCTCTATTAAAACTGGCATGCATATCCTGAATGAAAAGAAAAAGCAAAACTGGAGGCAGTAAAAAGATGAATGGTTGCCAGGGGCTGAGGGAGAGGGGTTAATAATAGAGTGCAGGAGTTTTAGGGTAGTGAAACTTGTATATGATTCTATAATGATGGATACATATCATTACACACTTGCCAAAATCCACTGAATGTAAAATACTAAGTGAACCCTAATGTAAACGGTGCAGTTTGGTAATGTGCCAATATAGATTCATTGATTGTAATTAATGTCCCACTGTGGTACAGAATATCAATAGTGAGGAAGGTTGTGGGTGTCTAGGGACAAGAGATATGGGAGAACTTTTCCCATTCAATTTTGCTGTGACCCAGTCTTGCTGTGAAACTGCTCTAAAGTTTTTAATTAAAAACCAAGGGATACAGTAGAGATAGGAAGAAATCCTGGAGAGCTAGCAGGAATGAGAACTAAACAGGAATTATTAAATGATTACATACAAGAGAACACAGAAGTAAAAGTGTCACCCTAGTTTTTCACTCCAGGGTATAAAGTAACTTAACAATCAAGGGTAAACGGTATAGAGGAGGGGAAGTGTGTGAGCAATGATTACTTCTGATCATACCAAATCTCTGCAACTCCTTAGACCCTGCAGTAGAGATGGCTGAGAAACAGTGGCAGGGGCGGAGGCCACCAACAACTTGAGAGCATGGCTCAGAAAATGCAAGTTCTAAACATGGGTACCTTGGCAGTGTCTGGACTGGACATTACACAATGTAGTCCCATAACACAGCTTTGTGTTAGGATTAGGGATCAGTAATAATAGCAATAGCATTCCTTTCCTGATATCCCAATGATTACCTATATAAATACAGAAGGAGGAGAATAATTTGCTACTTAATGGTTACCTTTAATAAGGAATGCTTATTACTAGAATCCTTCTGATGGAACAGGTAAGGGTAAGCCAAGATGGAAGAAAGGTTTATCGTAAGAAGAATGGACAAAACTTACCCTGGTTTTCATCAGAGGGAGGTTAAATTAAAACTAAAACATGCTCCATTCCCCATGGCAATAAAAAGATGACCATTGAAAACTGTCCTGTGTATACGTGTATCCTGAACTGTGCACTGGGGATCTATTCATTGTAAAGGGTTATCCAGCTCCTATTCTATAGTCTTCTCAATATAGAAACAGGCTGTATCCTTTTGACAAAGAAGTATTTGGAAAGATGTTTTCAGAAAAGGTCATTTAGTAAAAGGACTGGCATGTTCAGAGCCCTTACTACTGAGAAGAATGGATTAGAATTAAATGACCCACTTTCAAACTTGCTCATGGCTTGGAACTCAGTATCTTTCTGGAGCCTTGTAAAAAGGAGTTAAGACATTTGCAATCATAAGCCAGGAGGGGCCCAAGAAATAAATTCCCCTTTGGTGGAAGGTATAGAATTTTTACCAAAGAGTTACTGGCCATCTAAGCCCAACTATAACTATTAAAGTCCTGTCTTCAGTAAGGAAGGTAAACTGAGGTGGCAGAATCAAGTTAAAACTGGAGAAGTTTGTGGGAGAATGCACTCCTTATGAAGGACTAAATCTTCACTTGACTTATGCAGGGAAAGAGAGCCTCGTTACATGAAAACTATAGACCATCTTTTTGTGTGGATAATTCTGAAATTACTTGGATGTATTAAAGTTCTCCACAGAAAGAACCAATAAGATTGTATATATGCATATGTACGGATTTAAGGAAATGGCTCACATAAGTATTGTGGCTGGTAAGTCCAAATCTGCGTGGTAGGCCAGCAGGCTGGAAACTGAGGAAAGAGCCAATTTTTCAGTTTAAGTCCAAAAGCCATCTGCTGGCAGAATTCCTCTTTTTCCAAGGAGGTCAGTCTATGAATGCCTACAATTAGATGATGCCCACCCGTATTAGGAAGAGTAAACTGCTTTACTTAAAGTCAACTGGTATCGTTGTTAATCTCACCTAAAATTACCTTTACAGAAACACATACAGTAATGTTTGACCAAATACTGGGTAACATGATCTAGCCAAGTGGACACATATACTTTTTTTTTTTTTCTTTCAAAATTTGTTAATCTACTTCTCAGTATAAAGGTATAATTGGTCTCTGGTGGTGGGTACAAAAGGGTAGCCAAGGGGGGCGCCTGGGTAGCGCAGTCGTTAAGCGTCTGCCTTCGGTTCAGGGCATGATCCCAGCGTTTCGGGATTGAGTCCCACATCGGACTCCTCCGCTGGGAGCCTGCTTCTTCCTTTCCCACTCCCCTGCTGTGTTTCCTCTCTCACTGGCTGTCTCTCTGTCACATAAATAATAAATAAAATCTTAAAAAAAAAAAAAGGGTAGCCAAGGAAGGATGGATATGCTCTGCCCCATTTTCTTGACTCAGCTTGAGAAATGGAGTAGAATGGAGTAGATCTAATAATGAAGGCTGGGTGGGGGGACAAGAAAATGCAGAATGCCCACATGCCAGAGATGAAAAAACAAATTTTCTGATTTCCCTATGAGTTTTGAAATAGAAGTCTCTTCTCCCAGTTGACAGGAAGGGACCTTTTGTTCCGAAGAGTACTTTGGATATCTCTAAGTTTAGACAAACTATCTTCTTTCTTTACGATATCAATCAAATCTATGTAAGTAGTATCAAATCGAGTATAAGTGAAATATCAAAAATATTTGTAGACTCATAGGAGCACGGTGGTGCAATTTCTAAGAAAATTTCCATCTGTTAATACAATCAATACTCTGGTCTCCAAGAACCTTGGAACTTGGCCTTCAGACTCATAAGCACAGTATTCCATAATGTCTAGAGATGGTCTTACGGCAGTTGGCTCTAGTGCCATCCAAACGTGGCTATGTGAAACTAATTCCAGAGAGGGTGCTTTTATGTTGAAGTTCTCAGTCACTGAAAATATGGCTCCTTGGGTTTTTTAATAGTTCCGGTATTTAGAGTCCTAAGATCATTTCTCAGGCAGACTTCACATTGCAAGATATATCATAGTAATAGCCTTACTGTCCTCAAATGAGTTTGAAGACTTGCTGAAGTCTTTTTTTGTGAATGTCTTTTCTCACAGCCTATATTGGATAATGAGCTATGAGACCTGAGCTAGTAGAAATTCCTTTTCAGCAATTTGGACCATGATAATCTTAGCACAAGATAAACTCACTGTTCTTGTATTTTCCAGGGTTTGGCAGGTGAGGTGGGAAAGTTGAAAATGCTTTACCAAAGGATATAGACGTGTTGATATAAAACCACTGCGCTCTCACAGAGAAGCCAGCATGAACTCAGTTATACATTTGTAGTCCTGCTAACAGGCCGCTCCCCTCCCCACCTCTAGTTTCTAAGGATTTCTCAGAGCCACCTGTGGGTAAGCTTTGAGATGGGGTGGGTAATTATAATCTGAAGTCAAGTTTACAGTTAGGGTAAGAAATGAAACTAGTGAATGACCAATGGCAGGTTCATATGCTTCACCTATCTGACTTCCTAGGATCTGCTGTGTCCTAGACCCACTCAGCATCTGCTGCCATCATTCATGACCTGCCACTGAAGTTGGAGCCAGATATTTTTGGAGCAGGACCTTTTGAGGTGTACTGCATCCTCAAAAGCTTTAGAAATGGACTTGAGAAGAAGAGCTTGACCATCTGTGTCAATGACCTGCTATGTGTATCATTGGCAGTATCCCATCATTTCCCTGTGAATGTTGTAGATGCTTAATGTTGGAAGGTATGTAAGTTCTGACAACCCTGCTATCCCATAGCTAATGTAACATATTCAAGAGCGGTAGTCAAATATGGAAATGAAGCTGGAGAGCGTTTGAGGCACTAGAAGTCTAGCATAATGAACAGTGAGGTAGGTTTCTTGGCCGGGTTTGCCAGGCACCAAGTAGGTTAAGGTAATCCTAAGGTATCAAGCTTCTGATCATAAAATATGGACTTACCAGTTACAATAGTGTTAAAGTTTCTGAGACCTGGAATCCTTACGGCAACCATAACCAAGTTCTTAAACAGTTTCATTAATATCACCTATGAACTTTGTAGAACTCAGTACATTTATACCATAAATGTTCTTAACATAATGTTAAGAACAAGATCGGGAAACATAGTGCATTGTCAAATATAGACACATCATTTCTAACTTGCACTAAGCTGAGAAAACCTATTTAACGGGCAATATCTATGTCCCCAAACAACCCGCGGACGACAGGTACGTTTAGGCAGACATAAAGTAGTATACCAAAAGAAACATTAGACACAGGTGGAAGGACTACAGTGGATGTGGTGTGGCTGTAGATGCCGGGGGATAAAAATGAACATGTAATCAGCTTGGAGTAATTGCAGTAACAGGAATGACTCATTTTGAGCAAGGACAGCCTTTGAGAGAAAGAGTCATAAACAGAGTTGGCAATGATTATTAACTTCCATTTGTATGCTGCACGATACGTTGCAAAACACTTGTTCATGTTTTATCTCCATCGAGTTGGAAAACAATCCTGAAAGTTAGAAAAGGCAGGTATTGTTCTGCCTGTTTTATATGCAAGGAAAGGAATACAGCGAGGTTAATTGAGCTGGCTGAGGTCACATTGCTAGTTAGAGAACCAGCAAGCAATAGAACCTGGGATTCCAGAATCTCAGTGTAATGGATTTTAACCACCCCTGGCTGCGCACAGCAGTTTTGCTGAACAAAGAGATTCTTGCAGTCATGTACAGCTTAGAGAACATCGGTGGTTTCGCCAGTCTTAACTCTATGAATGATGGTCGTTTCACCCTTCTCCAGCCGTGAAATCACAGAGCCCCAGTAGTCTCCTGGTTCATCCACCATCATTTGTGCCTCAACGTTCACCAGTCTGCAATCACATGGACCTTTTTGGCAGCCTAATCAAAATGATCTTAAGGAAGAACATGTGCTTTAGAGAAATGTATGATGCATATAATAACTTAGTTTTACTTTTGAAAATAGAATCTTCCCTAGAGAGCATATTCTGCTTGGCCTCAGGGGCAGGTGAGAAGAATGTGAGGTTGTTACAATGTGTGCTATGATCTTGGGCTATAGATGTTTAAAAAAAATCGCCTTAAAATATAAGAGTTCATGTTTATTTTCCAACTGAACATACAATTTTCTTTACTCCAAATATTGAAATCAAATTCTACAGCCATCAGTGCTGGAAAAGGGAGGAGAAAAACTCCTGCAGTTGGAGGTCTAATCCCAACTTGTCAATATCTGCCATTGATCAGCAGTGGGCTCCACTTTTAATTGTCACACAATTGATTTTTCCCTGGCAATATGGGTAAAGTGGAGGAGAAAATCTCCAGTTTGCCTCCAGGATAATTCTTCCTGCTTAGAAGAACTGAACCCCAAATCAAAATAATTTTGCTTCACATCCTAATTATATCCGTTCTCAATGTCTCCATTATCCCAAATGTCTCCTTCCAGGCGAGCATCTTGAGCACACAAATATATAATCTGAAGTGGGAGTGAAACGCATGATCTGAATCAAGAGATCTATTTTGCATAAGGCAAAGCCGCACTGTAGTTCACATCTGAATATATTTGAGCTTTTGAAGATCTACATTTCTCTTCCTACAATGGTATTATCATTGATTGTGCAACTCTTATGAATAAATGAGGCTTAAAAGACAACTACATGACTTAAAGTCCTTTCACCAGTGAGAATAGTTGTAATTTGTCCTCTGGTTGCTAGGCTAGAAATACTGCTGGCAAAACCTAAATTTGTTTAATGTTCTGCCTTTTTCCTCATTGGCTGCCTAATGTTTTTGATCTAGTCCATTCAGCCCATTTCTGATTGATGGGCATCAGGACAATCTAGTGGTCCGTGCTGCTTCTTCCCTGCAATCAATAGCAATGAGACGTGGCTTCACGTGATAGATCACAATGCTCCATTCCTTTGCCATGCTTTCGTGAGTCACATTTCCTTTTCCTTAAAATCAATTCCACATGTTTGAGTTTCAAAGTAATGGCAAGACACTACCTATGGAGAATAAAAGGAATATAAGACATGGTCATCGATCTCAAAAAACGAGATAAATATTGAGCTCTTAAAATCTGGGCCATACTAGGCCTTCTAAATGTAAAGATAGATGTCCTCATTCTCTTAAATAAGAGGACACTGAGACTCAAAGATCCTGAATAACTGGCTGAAGGTCACTCTGCAAGCACAAGGCATGTTTCTGGTTCCAAAGCAGAGTCTTCCAAAACCCATCCCGTGGTCTAGTTGAGAAGTGAAACAACAGAAGTGATCCAAGTTACCTGAGAATAATGCAGACAAGGCAATAAAGGCATTTTAGTGGGTGTAGAGACCGGAGGTCCTGAAATAACTATAGGATTCTAAAGCTAGAAATTCTTTCAGGTGAAGATGTTTTTAAAAGGCTTTGAGGTTTAACATCATGAAACCGTGTCTTGCGTAGAATCTGGATGAGAAGAATGGGTGTCTGCATGAGCAGGACGAGCAATGTTTAAAGCAATGTCCCCAGGTGTTCAAATAGAATGTAGGGCTTGCTGTACACGCCTTTTTTTGGCCTTAAGAGTGAACTGGCTGAAACGTAGTGGCCTTCAGCATAGCCAGAGCAGGTATCCACCTGAAAGTGACAGTGGAGGCCAGGCTCACAGCTCGTTTATTCAAATATATCTGCCTCAAATGGCTGCGATTATTTGAAATTCTCAGAAGTATTTTTCAACTTAAGTGTTTAGGACTATATAGTTAATATGGCATCTCTTGACTAACACTATTTTCTTGAAGTTCTTCACACATAACTGTTATGCTGTTACTGATATGTTTGTTACCTGAGTGTCCCGGACATGACACCCCAACTAGTCCTGAGGCTCATGAGTTGATCAGGAGACTTTGCCTAAGGCAGGTGAGCCTGGGCGTAGGTGAGCCGTTAGGCGAGAAGAGATGAGGTTCGCTAGAATGGTGAGAGAAGTGAGTGCACTTGTTGGCTGGGCAAAGAAGGAGGAAGTACTTCAGGAAAGGCTGAGGATCTACTGATGACACACAAGGGCATTTTTAGGGAAGGCAATGTAACAAAAGTCAACAACAATGATTATTTCTTGGAAGTCTCTGAGTTCATTTTAGTAGTTCCTACATTTGGAGAAAGAATAAGTATCTGGGAATAAATTGTTCTTCACAATAATAAACATTCAACATTTTTGTTTTTTTAATTAAAAATTGTTTTACATTTAGCATTTTTAAGTGTTGAATTACAGAAAACGAATTATTTATAAAATATCAGTGTTTTCCATTCTGTTGTATCTTGAATCACAATAAAGTACACCTGTGTTTTAAATGGGGATTTGAGATATAGTTGACAGATATTAGTTTCAGATGTACAATACAATGATTCCATGTTTGTATATATTATGGAATGATTGGTACAATAAGTCTAGTTAACACTGGTCACCATACAAAATTATAGTTTTTTTCTTTGCGGTGAAAACTGTCAGGATTTACCCTTAGCAAACCTCAAATACAGTATTAATGATAATCACCGTGCTGTGTAGTGCAGCCTTAGGACATTTAAGACAGGAGGTTTGTAGCTTTTGATCCCCTTCAACTATTTCACCCTCTCCTCATCACTGATATTTGTCTTTCTCTGACTTATTTTACTTAATGTAACGCCCTCAAGGTCTATGTTGGTACAGATGACAAGACTTCCTTCTTTTATGGCTGAATGATACTCATATATATACATTTTCTTTATTAATAGACTCTTAAGTTACTTCCATGTCTAGGCTATTATCAATAATACTGCAGTGAACATAGCAGTACAGATGTCTTTTCAAGTTAGTGTTTCCCAGAAAAATACCCAGAGGTGAGCATGCTAGATCATATGGTGGTTTTGTTTTTAATTTTTGAGGAAATGCCATACTTTTTTCCATAATGGCTGCACCAGTTTACGTTGCCACCAACCGTGCCACAGGGGTTCCTTTTTCTCCACTGCTTTGCGAACACCTGTCTTTTTGGTAATGGCCATTCTAACAAGTATGAGGTGATACCTCCTTGTGGTTTCCATTTGCATTTCCCTGACTGATGTGGAGCTACTGTTCATGTGGCTGCTGGCCATCCGAGTGTTGTCTTTGGATAAATGTCTATTCAGAAACTGTTTTTAATCACATTTTGAGTTGTAGGAGCTTTTCAACATTTGGGATATCAATCCTTTATCACATATGGCTTGCAAACATTTTCCTCATTTGGTGGGTTTCCTTTTCATTTTGTTGAGTTTTTGTTTTTGCTGTGCAGAAGTGTTGGTTTGACGTAGTCCCGCGTGTTTTTGTTTTACTCTCAAATCCAAAAAATCACCATCACCACTGACATTAAGGAGCTTACTGCTTTATGTCTTTTTAAAGTTTTATGGTTTCAGGATTACTGCTCAAGTCTTTATTTTATTTTTGCATGTGGTATAAGATAGTGCTCTAGTTTCATTCTTCTGCGTGTGGTTGTATGGTTTTCCCAACACCTTTTAAGGATCTGTCCTTTTCCCATTGTATATTTTTTACTCCTTTGCCATAAATTAATTGGCCATATGTGCAGTTTTATTTTTGGACACTGTTCCACTGATCAATGAGTCTGTTTTTATAGCAATATACTGTTTTGGTTACTATTGCTTTGTAATATTTGAATTCAGACACTGTGATAACTCCAACTTTTTTCTTAAAATTATTTTGGCTATTTTGGGATTTTGTGGTTCCATACAAAATTTAGAATTGTTCTATTTCTGTGAAAAATTCTGTTGGGATTTTGATAAGAATTGCATTGAATCTGTAGATTGGTTTGGGTGGTATGGACATTTTAACAATATACTTTCAACTCCGAAGCATGGATATAGCTTTCCATTTCTTTGTGTCTCCAATATCCTTAACACTTTAGAAATTTAGTGTATAGGTCTTTCACCTACTTGGTTAAATTTATTCCTGTTTATTTTATTTTGGGAAATACAATTGAATACAAGATTGTCTTAATTTCTCTGATAGTGCATTATTAATGTACAGATGGAACAGATCTATGTATTGAGTTTGTATCCTGCAACTTTACAAAATTTGTTGATTTTTTTTTTTTTTTTAGATTTTATTTATTTATTTGACAGAGAGAGAGATAGCCAGAGAGAGAGGAACACAAGCAGGGGGAGTGGGAGAGGAAGAACTAGGCTCCCAGCAGAGCAGGGAGCCCGATGCGGGGGCTCAGTCCCAGGACCCTGGGATCACGCCCTGAGCCAAAGGCAGACACTTAACAACTGAGCCACCCAGGCACCCCTGTTGATGAGTTCTAACAATTTTGGTGGAGTCTTTAGAATTTTTTCTCTAATATCTCAGATATTGTGAGTTTGTTAGTGAACGCAAAGGGCTTGTTACTTGGAGTGTGTCAGCCAATAGATCAGTCCCAGTCTTTTGGTTTGAGCAAATGGTTTGTATTACTTGCAGCAAGTGAGTCAGGGAGATAGTTCTTAAAGCACTCTCTCTCTTTGGGGTTAGTGCAGGAAGCTTTTATTCAGTATGTAAGGTGGACAGGGGTAGGGAGCTTGATCTAGTAAAGAACATGTACATTTTCTGTGAGGCACTTTGGCTCAGCTCCGCATTCATAGCATAACAGCATGCTAGTGCATACATCGTATGTTCAAACAATGGTGGAAAAATCCCATCCCTAAGAAGAGATCTTACTATAACAAGCTGAAAGTAAGCTTACAGCCACTTGGGTCCTCATCTCCAATCAGGCTCAAGCTGGCTCATACAAAGAGGTATCTGCAGAACACCTGACCATACATCTCCTTGGTGAGAGCTACTTGTTTTGCAAAACAGATACCCTCTTTCTCTATTTTTGTCCCTTCCCCTTCTCCCTCCTGCTGATAGATTTTAGCCCTCTGGTCTGAGTAACTGCTTGCTACTTCCTAGCTAATAGGTTCAGTTCCAGACCACAACAATAAAGTGCATCAAAAGTTTATACTGTAGTCTGTTAGGTGTGCAATAGCATTATGTCTAAAAACACAATGTACATACCCTAATTTAAAAAATACTTTATTGTTAAAAATGCTAGCCATGAAAGAAACTTTCAGTGAGTTGTAATCTTTTTTTGCTTGGCGGGGGGGGGGGGGGTCTTGCCTCCGTGCTGATGGCTGCTGACTGATCAGTGTGGTAGTTGCTGAAGGCTGGGGTGGCTGTGGCAACTTCTTAAAATAAGACAATAATATTTGCCACATTGACTCTTTTATGAACAACTCTGTAGGATGCGATGCTGTTTGATGGCATTCTGCTTACAGTAGAACTTCTTTCAGAATTGGAATGAATCCTCTCAAACCCTGGCATTGTTTTATCAACTACATTTATATAATCTGAAGCCTTTGTTGTCATTTCAAGTCTTTCTAGCATCTTCACCAGGAGTAAATTTCATTTTAAGAAAGCACTTCCTTGGGGTGCCTGGGTGGCTCAGTCGTTAAGCGTCTGCCTTCAGCTCAGGTCATGATCCCAGGGTCCTGGGATTGAGCCCCACATCTGACTCCCTGCTCTGCTGGGAAGCCTGCTTCAACCTCTTCCACTCCCCCTGCTTGTGTTCCCTCTCTTGCTGTCTCTCTGTCAAATAAATAAATAAAATCTTAAAAAAAAAAACAAAAACGAAACCACTTCCCTTGCTCATCTATAAGGAGCAGCGACTCATCTGTTTTATCATGAGATTGCAGCAATCCAGTCACATCTTCAGAAGCTCCACTTCTACTTCTTTTGCTGTTTGTACCACATCTGCTGTTACTGCCTATGCAGAAGTCTTGAACACCTCTGAGTCATCCACAAAGATTGGAATCAACTTCTTCCAAACTTTCATTGATATTAATATTTTGACCTTCCCCATAAATCACAAATGTACTTAATGACATTTAGAATGGTGACTCCTGTCCAGGTTTTTCAATTGACTTTGCTCAGATCCATCAGAGGAATCACTACCTATGACAGCTCTAGCCTAACACAATGTAATTCGTAAATAAGACTTGAAAAGTCAATTACTCCTTGATCCATGGGCTGCGGGGTGGATGTTGTGTTAGGCGTGAAAACAACATTAATTGCATTGTTTGTCTCCATCGGAGCCCTTGGGTGACCGGGTGCATTGTCAATGAGCAGTAATATTTTGAACGAAGTCTTTTAACTAAGCAGTGGATCTTAACAGTGAGCTTAAAATATTCAGTAAACCATGTTGTAAAGAAATGTGCTGTCATACAGGCTTTGTTCTATTTATAAGGCATTGGCAAAGTAGAACTAGGATAATTTTTTAATGGCTATAGGATTTTCAGAATGGCAAATAAGCAACACTGACTTCAGCTTAAAGTCACCAGCTGCATTAGCTCCTAACAGTCAGTCTGTCCTTTGGAGCTTTGAAAGTCCTAGATGCCATCTTCCAACAGAAGGATGTCTCATCTACATTGAAAAACTGCTGTTTAGCCTCCTTCATTGCTTATCTTAACTAGATCTTCTGGATAACTTACTGCAGCTTCTACATAGCACTTGCTGCTTCACATTGCGTTTTTGTTATGGAGAGGACTTCTTTTCCTAAAACTCAAGAACCAACCTCTATTAGTTTCAAACTTTTCTTCTGCAGCTTCCTCATCTCTCTCCGCTTTTGTAGACTTGGAGAGTCATGGCCTTTCTCTGGATTAGGCTTTGGCTTAAGGGAATGTTGTAGCTGACTTTAACTTCTAACCAGACCACTAAAACTTTCTCCATATCAGCAATGATGCTGTTTCACCGTATCATTCATGTGTTCACTGGAGTAACACTTTTAATTTCTTTCGAGAACTTTTCCTTTTTATGCACAAGTTGGCCAACTATTAGACTGAAAGTTAGGCCTCTTGTGCCAATCTGAATTTTCAACATGTCTTCCTTACTAAACTTATTTCTAACTTTTGATCTAAGGGAGGTACCTGCAACTCTTCCTCTCAGTTGAGCATTTAGAGGCCATTGTAGGGTTATTAACTGACCTAATTTCAAAACTATTGTGTCTCGGGGCATAGGAGAGGGAGAGAGATGGAACTGCCAATTGATGGAGCAGTCAGAATACGTACATTTGACCAAGTTCTGCACCTTAGGTGGGGCACTTTGTGGTGCCTCCAAACTATAGTAATGTCAAAGATCACTGATTGTTGCTCACCATCACAAATATAATGAAAAATTTTAAATGCTGTGAGAATTACCAAAATGTGACAGACCCAAATTCAGAAAATGTTATTGGAAAAATAGTGCTGCCAGACTTCTGCAGGAGTGCCACAAACCTTCAATGTATAAAAAATGCAGTGTCTATGAAGCACATTAGCGTGAAGTGCAATAAAAAGGGGTGTGCCTGTAACTCTTTTGCAAATAGTGGCAATACTTCCTTCCCAATTTGGATTCCTTGCATTTCTTTTTCTTGTCTCACTGCTCTAGCTAGGACTTCTAGTGCTATGTCGAATAAAAGGGGATAAGAGTATGCATTCTTTTCTTGTTCCTGATCTTAGAGAAAAAGCTGCCAGCTTTTCATGGTTAACTATAATAGTAGCTGTTGGCTTGTCATGTATGAGCTTTATTACGCTGAGGTACATTCCCACTATACACACTTTGTTGAGAGTTTTTATCATAAATGGATGTTGAATTTAATCACATGATTTTTTGCATCTATTGAGATGATATCCTTTTTAATCTATTTTTAAACATGTATATCAATTTGATTTTGTGGATGTTGGATTGTCCTTTCATCCCTGGAATTAATCCCACTTATGGTGTGTGATCCTTATAATCTGTGGTTGAATTCAGTTTGATGATAATTTGTTGAAGATTTTTGCATGTTCGTTATGGATACTAGCCTGTGATTTTCTTGCGCTGTTCTTGTTGGATTTTGATATCAGGCTAATATTGGTCTTGTGAAAGAAGTTTGTGGAAGGAGTTTGGAAGTGTTTCCTCTTCTATTTTTTAAGAGCATTTAAGATTCGTATTCTTTTAAAAATGTGTGGTAGCATTCACTGGTGAAGCCATCTGGTCTTGGACTTTTGGGATGTTTTCTATTATCTATTCAATCTCCTCATTAGTCGTTGGTCTGTTCAGGTTTTCTGTTTCTTCGTGATTTATTCTTAGTAGGTTTTATGTTTCTAGGAATTTATCCAATTTTTTTCTACGTTGCTTATGGGAATCTTAACTAAAGACGCAGTGGACAAATCATTGGAGAAATGGTGAAATGGGACACAGAATCAACTATCACCTTATTTAAAGGCCTTTTTTGCCTTAACTGCTTTTCACATTTGCTATATCTATTAACTTATAAGCAGCAGTGTTTTCTGTTTAGCGCTACATCTTACACATCTTTACATACCTGAAACAACTGTTTTTATACGTAATTGTCACTTCATAAATACTTGGTTATTTCTGAAATGTATAATGTCCTCAAATGTGTCTGAGATTCTTGAAATATCTGATATTTTTAGAAATCATTGAATGGTGGATGCCCAGTAACCGTTTGTTGGATAAACATATGAATGAAGAAAGAATAAGCACGTACACTTATGTAATTATGTGCTATTCTACATGGTTTACATCGTGTTACATATTACTCTTCTAATATTACAAACTGTGACCTAGGTAAATGTTTGTCCCCTTATCACAGATGATACAAACTGAGTGTCCGCACTGTTAGTAAATCACAGAGCCATATTCGAACCCAGGCACCCTGACACAAGTCATTTCTCTTAACCATTACACTATGAAATGAATTAAGCTCAATAAATGAACACCTGGAACTACATAGTGTAAGGTCTATTGGCCATTTCTCAATGAAATTTTTAGCTCTAATCAGTTTGACTATTTAATATTGCATTGTAACACCTTAATGGAATTTTGATAAAATGCACATTAATAGTAAAAGTTGAAATCTCTCATTGAGTCCTGCATCATAGGTGTGATTTCTTTCATTTGAGGGATCCTCTCTTATGAATACTATCTGGACAATGCAAACACTCAGCCAGTTTCAATACCAGTAACACTACAAGAAAGAGAAAAGGCAACAGTTGAAAAATTACATCATTATGGATGCAATTTCCTCAACATTTCTTAAATGTACCCAACCAAAGATTGATAGCCCGTTTAATGAGCAATCTGTTCTTATGCTGAATGTGCATGATGCTATTATATGAAATGGAAACAACTGGAAATGTGTCAGAAATGCACTTTACAACATTAGTTGAAAATGCCATTGATCAGTAACACACTGTGTTTGACCCCAAGAATTACTCTGCAGTGAGCAAAACAAATGATATGTAAAAGTTTTAAGTAAAATCTGTGTTTAAAAAACGTCCTTTCATAGAAAAAATGTCAATGTATCTTTGAAGCAGTATGCCAATATAATGTCTCCTGTTACATAAAGGAAAGCAACAATTTTGGTAAGCTGTGTTCTCTTACCATTTGGATATGCCAGGCACTCATTTGGTAAACTGCATGTATTTTCCACTTATAACTATAATTTATGTCTGGTTTCCTCTGAACTGCAACTTATTTACTGGAAATTTATTGAGAAATCATTCTTGACTGGTAAAACATAGAGAAGAAAGGGAGGTCATTTAATGCTTTATGGAAAGCCAGCTCAGACTGTGGGGAAGAAGCAACATAAAATGAATAGGTGTTTACCTTGAGTGGATCCCAGCTGATGCCTCTTAGTTTCCCTTTTCCACATCAAAGTGTGCTAATTGATAGGTCTGACTGATTAAATTTAGTAAAAAGAGCCATCACAGCAGCTAGAAGCAGAGAATCAAATCACAATCATTTGGTTGAAACAAGAATTGGCAAACTCAGAGGTCTTAACTTTTGACTCTGCTTAATTCTCCTCTATCCCCCAATGGGGGCTAAGTGAGGATAGAGGTGCTAATTGAGCCAAAATCATTCATAAAACTACCAGGGAGAAGGATGGCAAAATTTTCCTAAAGCGTGAAGATGATTAGCTAATTTGGAGAGGGAATTGAAGGAGTTTGAGATTATGTCCTTGGCTGATCATAACAAGTAACATGACCTTGTTACTACTGTAAGAGTGAAAATTGGTAATTTCAGAGAAAAAAAACTCACACAGAAAAAGATACGATGATTTGAAGTATTATTAAATGTTTCAAATTAAAGACAAGATAAAAAACTTAAAATTATAATTTTAAAATTATCTTTAAATGTGTAAAATAGCATCCAAGAATTTATATTCAAAATTTAAAACTTTGAGTGCGCAGAGGTAATTTCATTTAACAATATATTATTGGTTATTCTGATGGTAGTGCCCATATTTCAAAAAGATACATATATAGAGCTCTTTCATAATATTATCTTTGACTACTGCTATGAAAGTTGAGGGTATAACTCTTTGACACTTTTCCTCTTGCCTCGTGCCCACTCAACCAAAATCTTAAATCACTTTTAGTGTTACAGTTGATTAGTTTGTAAATGAAAATAACATACTCTCTATTTCTAGTTTAATCTCCTTTAGACATTCTTTTTATTTAATTGAAGTTTAGTTGACCATGTTATATTTTAGGTATGCAATGTAGTGATTCAACAATTCTATACATTACCCAAATGCTCACCGTGCTTAGTTACCATCTGTCACCATATAACATTGGAATATTGTTGACTCTGTTCCCTGTGATGTACTTTTCATCTCCATGATTTATAACTAGAAGTACCTCTTAATCCACTTCACCTATGTCATTCATCCCGCACCCCACTCTCCTCTGGCAACCACCAGTTTCCTCTGTAATTATGAGTCTTTTTTTCATTGTTTTGCTTTTTAGATTCCACATTTAAGTGAAATCATATGATATTTACCTTTTCCTGACTTGCCTTAGGATAATACCCTCTAGATCTTTGCATGTTGTCATGAATGACAAGGTTTTATTCTTTTTTATATCTGAGTAATATTTGCGTGAGTACTTATCACATCTTTATCCATTCATGTATCCATGGACACTATGGTAGCTTCTATATCTTGGTTACCAAAAAAAAAAAAAAAATACAGTAGACATAAGGGTACATATATCTTTTTGAATTAGCATTTCTATTTTGAATAAATACCCAGCAGAATTACTAGATGATATGGTAGTTCTACTGTTAGCTTTCTGAGGAACCTCCATACTGTTTTCCACAGTGGTTGCACTAATTTACATTCCTACCAATAGTATACAAGTGTTCCCTTTTCTCCACGTCCTTGCCAACACTTGCTGTTTCATGTTTCTTGGATGGTAGCCCTCTGACTGGTATGAGATAATATCTCATTGCAGTTTTGCCTTGTATTTCCTGATGATTAGTGACGAACATCTTCGTGTGTCTGTTGGCAATCTGCATGTTGTCTTTGAAAAATGTCTAATCAGATCCTTTGCCCATTTTTTATTCTATTTGGGGAGTTTGTGTAATAGCTCATATTTTTGGGTATTCTTTGTTAGATGTATCATTTGTGAATATCTTCTCCAATTTAGTAGGTTCCTTTTCATCATCTTGATGCTTTACTTCACTGTGCAAAAGCTTTCTAATTTGCTGTAGTCCCAATAATTTTTGCTTTTGTTTCCCTTACTTAAGGATACATATTTAGAAAAATGTTACCAAGGCTGTTGTCCAAAAGATTACAGCCTGTATTTTTTTTGAGGAAACCTAATGGTTTCAGATCTTTAATCCACTTTGAGTTTAATTTTGTGTATGGTATAAAAAAAAGAGTCCAGTTTTATTCTTTTGCATATAGCTGTTCATTATCCCAACAGCATTTACTGAAGAGAGACTTTTCCCCCATTATATATTCTTGCCTCCTTTGTCATAGATTAATTGAGCATATCAGTGTGGGTTTATTTCTGGGCTCTCTAGCCTGTTCCGCTGATCAACGTGTCTGTTTTTGTGCTGGTACCATACCATTTTGGTTACTATAAATTTGTAGCATATCTTGAAATCTAGTATTGCAACAACTCCAGTTACATTTTTAAGTTCGTTTCAGCTACTCGAACTTTCTGTATTTCCATACAAATCTTAGGATTATTCTAGATTAGTGAAAAATATTATTGGTATTTTGATAGGGATTGCATTGAATCAGTAGGTTGTTTTGGGTAATATGGCCGTTTTAACTGTATTCTCATAATCCATGAGAATGATAGATCTTTCCATTTGTGTCTTTTTTTTTTTAAAGATTTTATTTATTTATTTGACAGAGATAGAGACAGCCAGTGAGAGAGGGAACACAAGCAGGGGGAGTGGGAGAGGAAGAAGCAGGCTCTTAGCAGAGGAGCCTGATGTGGGTCTCGATCCCATAACACCGGGATCACGCCCTGAGCCGAAAGCAGACGCTTAACTGCTGTGCCACCCAGGCGCCCCCATCTTTCCATTTGTGTCCTATTCAATTTCTTTCACCATTGTCATAATTTTTAGTGCACAGCTTTTTCATCTCCTTGGTTAAATTTACTCTTAGGCACTTTATTCTTTCTGATGCATTTGTAAATGAGATTGTTTTCTTAATTTCTTTGTTCTACTTTATTATTAGTTTATAGAAATGCAATGGATTTCTATATAGTGATTTTTGTATCCTGAAACTTTACTGAATTCATTTATTCTGATAGTTTCCTGGTGGAGTCTTGAGGGTTTCCTATATATATAGTATTGTGTCATCTGCAAATAGTGGAAGTTTCTTCCTTGCTTATTTCGATGCCTTTTCTTTCTTGTCTGACTGCTGCAGTTAAGACTTCCAGTACTATGTGGAATAAAAGTGGTGAGAGTGGACATCTTTGTCTTGTTTGTGATCTTACAAGAGCTTTCAGTTTTTCACCATTGAGTATGATGTTAGCTGATACTAGCATTTGTATCTATGACCTTTAGTATGTTGAAGTATGTTTCCTCTAAACCCACTTGGTGGAAAGTTTTTATCATGAACTGATGTTGGGTTTTACAGATGCTTTTTCTTTTCTTTTCTTTTTTTTTTTTTTTTTGCTTTTTCTGCATCTATTGAGATGATCGTATGGTTTTATCGGTTATTTTGTTAATGTGGTATATTGATTTATAGATATTGAGCCATCCTTTATCCCCAGAATAAATTCCACTTGATCGTGGTGAATGATCCTTCTAATGTATTGTTGAATTTGGTTTGCTAATATCTTGTTAAAGATTTTTTGCATCTAAATTCATCAGGAATTTAAATTTTTTAATGTTTTATTTTTTAAATGTTTGACAGTAGTCACTGTGAAGCCATCTGATACTGGGAGTTTTTAAATTAGTGATTCAATTTTATTGCTAGTAATTGGTCTGTTTAGATTTTCTATTTCTTCCTAATCCAGTCTTGGAAGATCGTATGTTTCTAAGAATTTATCCATTTCTTCTAAGATGTCCAATTTGTTGGTATATAACTTTTTGTAGTAGTCTATTAAAATCCTATGTATTTCTGTGGTGTTCTCTTATTTCTGATTTTGAGTCCTCTTTTTTTCTTGTTGAGTCTAGTAAAAGGTCTATCAATTTTGATTATCTTTCAAAGAACCAGCTCTTGGTTTCATTACTTTTTTGTGTTTGGGGGTTTCTTTTTAGTCCCTATTTCATTTATTCCTGCTTTGATTTTTATTATTTCCTTCTATTTGCTCTGGTCTTTGTTCTTTTTCTAGTTCCTTTAGGGGTAAGGTCAGATTGTTTATTTGAAATTTTTGTTGCTTGAAGTATGCCTGTGTCACCATAAACTTTCATCTTAGAACTTTTCCCTGTGTCCCAAAGATGTTAGATCATTGTTTCTATTTTCATTTTTCTCCTTGTATTTTTTTAATCTCCTCTTTGATTTCTATAATCCATTGGTTATTTAGTTGCATGTTTTGCCTTTTTTTTTCCAGTTTTTTTTCCTTGCAGCATCTAGTTTTATACTGTTGTGGTTGGAAAAGATACCTGATACATTTCTGTTGTAAATTTATCGAAACTGGTTTTGTGGCCTAGCATGTGATTTGCCTTGGAGAATGTTCCTTATGCACTTAAAGAATGTATCCTGTTGTTTCTGAATGGAATGTTCTGTATATGTATTTTAAGTCCATCTGGGCTAATGTTTCATTCAAAGCCATTGCTTCCTTACTTATTTACTGTCTGAATAATCTATCCATTGATGTAAGTGGGGTATTAAAATCTACCATTATTGTATTACTGTCAATTTCTCCCTTTATGTCTTTAATACTTGCTTTATATATTTAAGTGCTCCTATGTTGTGTGCATATATTTACAATTGCTATATCCTCTTCTTGGGGTTGATCCCTGGTAGAATGGCTAAAACTGAAGTGGGCACAGGCTGGAGGGGTTCTGGGGTGCTCTGAACAAGGGGGGTACCATAGCAGGATGGTTGGAGCTGAGACAGTATGGACTGGGGATATCTTAGGGTACTCTGTACATGGAGGCCCTGGCAGGACACTTGGAGCTGAAGCAGGTATGAGCCAGGATATCCTAGGATGCTCTCTGCAGGGTTGTCCTGGCTAGTCATCTGGAGCTAAAGTGGGTGCAAGTATCCCAGGGCACTTTGTGTCTGTGCTGCCTTGGTGTGAAACAGCTGAGGCTGTAATGAGCACTGTTTGGGAATGTCCTGGTGTGTGCCATACTGGACATGGCCAGAATTTGAGTGGGCATGGGAGAGGGGGAGCCTGACTGGGGAAATGGTTGGGGATGGTTGCTTGGATGCCTAGGTAAATTTAAACAATGCCACTTCCTAGCACCTCCAGTCCTGGAGAATTTGCCAGCCACTCTAGAGTTAGTTCATTTCTAATTTGGACGCCCGTTAAACCAGAGCTTTTTTCCCCTGTGCCCCAGGGTGGGAAGACCTCTTCTGGTCTGTCTGTGCTGTGCTTCTCTACTGTAGTTGTCCATACTGAGGGTGGAGTACCTGTCATTACCATGTCTCCTGTCTGACCTGCTGTTCTTTGTGGTCCCTCTACCCTTTGTTGTGGAGAAGCTGTTCAGTCAGTCCTTCTTCAGAAGGAATGGCTCTATATGTGAGTGTACATTCAGTGTGTCCATGGCGAAGGTGAGTTTAGGGTCTTCCTATGCCACTGTTTTGGACCCCTCCCCCTCATTTTCTCTTAATTACTTGGTATGAGCTCCATGTCTCATTGCTACTGCCCACTTCATTTTTCAACATTTATAGTTCTCTATATTTTTATCAGGGTAAATACTTTTTTTTTAAAAAGCAGTTATTTAGTTCTTGGCCCACAGATAATTTGTGAAGGTTGAAAACAAGAATTTCCATGAATCTGACTAAATATTTTTCATTGCAAAATACACAGAAGAGGTTAAAACACTTCACTCTTTATTAGCTTCTCTAAGGTCCAGTGTCAGGACAAGAATGACACTAAGAAAATGTTTCTAATATCAAGGACAAACTGTATTTTCTTATATTCCATTAATTGTTCCAAATAATGACACATTTTATTTTGGTTCATATGTACACCTTGACTTTTCATTACTTGCATTTGGTTTTTTGTTGCCATTTGTTTGGTTTTCCTGCGTTTTCTCATTTTCAATTATTTTACCTTGTGATGAAGAAGATATTTCATTGTATATATGATTATCTTCCATCTTTTTTTTTCTTTTGCATTCAGTAGCTTGTTCACTAGCCAATGTCTTTTTCACATAACCACTCCGGAGCCCCTGATGTTTCAGTCCTAATATAACTACTTTACAAGTGCTATAGAATGAACCCACCCCACACAAATTCATATGTTGAAACTTATTCCCCCAATGTAATGGTAAATGGAAGTTGGGTCTTTGGAAGTTGATCAGGTCCACCCTCATATGTGGGATTAGTCCCCTTTTAAGAGAGACCCCAGAGAGCCCCTTGCTCATTCTGCCACATGAGGTTACAATGAAAAGATGGCTATCAATAAATCGGAAAGTGGGCTCTCACCAGACTCTGAATCTGCTGGTAACTTGATTTTGCACTTCCAAGACTCCAGAACTGTGGGGAACAAATTTTTGTTTATAAGCCACTCAGTCTATGGTATTCCCTGTAATAGCCCAAATGATGTAGGACACAAAGCCCGCTACACAACCATTATTCCAGGGTTTCGTTTCCTTGATCTCAACAGTCATCCACTGCCTCTGTTCTCATTTGTGTTTTACCTCTATATTGAGTAAGTCTGAAACAGTGCACAAGTATAATTGTTTAAGATGCTCTCATTTATGAAAATGTATTTATTTTGCATCTATAATTGCATAGTTTGCCTCAGTGTAGAAGTCTAGGTTGAATATCATTTTCCCTTAAAAATTTGAGGTTATTCTGCTTTTATCTTCTCAGTCCAAAGTTGATTAAAAAATACACATCTTATCCTTCTATGGAGCTGACCTGTTATTCCTCTTCAGTCTTGAAGTATTTGAGAACTTCTCTTGATTCCTAAAACACTGAAAATTATTCAGGCCTTTTAAAATTTCTTCTGTACACCAATTTGTAAATACTTTTCATTTAAATCCTTTATTAGGAGTGGAAAACTCTCTCTTCTTCTAGTTCCTCTACTTGGTCTTCCTGTTCTTTAAAATTCTAATTGAAGTATAATAGACACATGAAGTACATAAATCAATAACTATTCAGTGAGTGATCCCTAAGTAAACATATTTCTAGCCGATGACTAAGCAAGAAGACAGTGGCTGAAGTCACACTGTTCTTCAGTAGTCCCTGAACTACTGAGCCAAAGCAGTGATATGTGGGCCTATCCATTTACCTAATGGGGAGGGATCTCTTATGTCAAGGAGGAGAAGGAAAACAATCTTGATCCAAATGTGAATTTAAACAATTGTGAGTTGGTTCAGTATGTGGGAATAAATGGAGATAAAATGTAGTTGTGGTACAGTCCCACTCAAGGGTGTCCTTGAAAGATAGCACTGATGGAAAATATCCCTGCTGGGCAGAACTTTTGGCAGTATACCTGATTGTCTAGAGAAGTGACATTTAGAATGTATGAATATTAAGGAGAAGAAACCAATGATTTGGTCCGGAAGATTAGAAGATTGGGGGCAAGAAGTTCTTGGGTAGAGGAATCTGGATGGACCTTTGGGAGAGCATAGTGGAAATTTCAATGTATTTCATGCTAATGCCTATCAGAGGGCATTCCTCATAGAACAGACACTAACCATCTAAGTCTTCTGGACTCCTTTATTGTGCAATGGAGTCCCTGCACAATGTGAATAGAGTCACATTGTTGTGGTTCTTATTCACCAAATCTATCTACTGCTTTCACCAAATGTTCAATCTGCTGGACAGACACACCAGCACTGGGCCCTTGTAACATGCATCATCTTTGTTACATGCATCATCCTTGAAGTAATAGGTCCACCAGCCAGTTGGTGGCAAGGCAACACAGTGGACTGCTTTTAACTCAGAATTAATTTTGATTAGAAAATTTGTAAAATGGCTATACATTTTGCTTTTCCTTCCTGCAAACCTTCAGCAAGTGCCACTATTACAGTAGTTGTCAATTGCTGATATAATACCAATGGATCACATGCAACCTTTAATCAGACCAAGAAATCCATCTCAGCAATTGGTCCATGAACATGATATCCACTGGTCCTGTCATGTACCACACTAGCTAGAAGCTGCTGACCTGCTGGAATGGTGGATCAGTTGATGACATAGCTTAGTGACAGTTTGGAGAGGTTACCCTGGGAAGACAGACATCTTCTTCCAGGAATTAGTGTATACTTCCTAAATCAACAATCATTTGAGGTTAAGCCCCCAACAGATAGACAACATAGGTCCCAAAACCAAGAAGTGGAAATAGTAATAGGCCTCACTTACCATCACTTCTAGTAACTCACTTGGGGAATGTCTTGCCTCCATGGCTCTGTAATCTCAAAGGGAAACACTTCCAGGAGACCCTTTTATATACTTCTTACCTCTTTTTTCTTAAAATTTGTACATTTTCATCCTTTACGTTCAATTCACCTAACTCCACCTCTGGCAACCACTAATCTGTTCTCTGTATCTATGAGGTGCGTGTGTGTTGGGGGGGGGGGGGACTCTTTTTAAAGATTTTACACATATGTGATATCATATGGTGTTTGTCATTTTCTGACTTATTTCATTTAGCATAATGACCTCAAGGTCCACCCATGTTGGAACAAATAGATTTCCTTTTCATGGCTGAATAATTGTGTGTGTGTGTGTGTGTATCACATTTTCTTTATCCTTTTATCCATTAGTGGATGCTTAAGCTGTTTACATATCTAGGCTATTGTAAATAATGCTGTAATAAACATGGAGTGCATATATCTTTAATTAGTATTTTCATTTTCTTTGGATAAATACCCAGAAGTGGAATTGCTGGAATATGTAGTTCTATTTTTAGATTTTTGAGGAACACTCATATTGTTTTCCACAGTGGTTGTACAAATTTACATTCCCACCAATGGTGCATAAGGGTTATTTTCCCCACATCCTAGCTAGCATTGATTATTTCTTGTCTTTTTTTGGTAATAGCCATTCTAGTAGGTGTGAGGTGATACCTCCTTGTGGTTTTTATTTGCGTTTCTCTAATAAGTGATGTTGAATACCTTTTCTTTTAACTGTTGGTCATTTGTATGTTGTCTTGGGGAAAATGTCTATTCAGATCTTCTGCCAATTTTTTAATCGAAGCTTTTATTATTGAGTTCTATGGGTTCTTTATATATTTTGGATATTAGTCCCTTATGTAGGACTTGCAAATGTTTTTTCCATTCATAAACGCCTTCTCATTTTGTTGATGGCTTCTGTTGCTGTGCAGAAACATTTTAACTTGATGTAGTTGCACTTGTTTTAGCTTTTAGTGCCTTCGGTGTCAGATCCACAAAATCATTGCCCAGACTGACATCAAAGAGTTTATGGCCAGTGTTTTCTTCTGGGAATTTTCAGGTCTTAACTTTCAAGGCTCTAATCCATTTTGAGTTGATTTTTGTGTATAGTTTAAGAATGGAGTGAAGTTGCATTCTTTTACATGTAGGTGTCCAGTCTTCTCAATGCCATTGATTTCAGATATTGTCCTTTCTCCATTGTATATTCTTGGCTACTTTGTCATAAATTAATTGGAGCTTTATGCTTGGGTTTTTATCTGGGCTCTCTATTCTGTTTCATTGATCACTACCATACTATTTTGATTATTGTAACTTTGTAGTATAGTTTGAAATCAAGAAGCATGATGACTTCAGCTTTGTTCTTCTTTCTGAAGATTGCTTTGGCTACTTGGGGTCTTTTGCGGTTCCATACAAATCTTAGGACTGCTTGTTTTATTTCTGAAAAATACTCAAATTTTGATATGGATTCCATGAAATCCTTGGATTGCTTTAGAAATTATGAACATTTTAACATTATTCTTCCATTTCATGAGCTTGGAATATTTTCCATTTACTTGTGTTATCTTTATTTCATTAATGTTTTAGAGTTTTCAGTCTTTCACCTCCTTGGTTAAATTTATTCCTAGGTATTTTATTCTTTTGGATGCATTTGTAAATGGAATTGTTTTCTTTCTCTTTCTGATAGTGTGCTATTAGTGTACAGAAATTCAGCATATTGTATATTGATTTTGTATATTGATTTTGTATCCTAAAACTTTATTGAATTCATTGATTATTTCTAACAGTTTTTGGGTAGAGTCCTTAGGGTTTTCTCTGCAACATCATGTCATCTGCAAATAGCGACAATTTTCTTCCTTTCCAACTTGGATGCGTTTTTTCTTGCCTGATGCTCTGGCTAGGACCTCTAATACTATACTGAATAAAAGTGGGGATTGTGGGCATCTTTGTCTTTTTTCTGATCTTAAAGCTGAATGCTGAATATAGTGTTGGCTGTAATCTTGTCATATATAAACTTTATTATTGAGGTACATTCCCTCTATACCATGTTGAGTGTTTGTAGCAGAAATGGATGTTGAATTTTGTCAAATGTCTGCATCTATTGTCATGACTTTTATCCTTCATTTTGTTAATGCACTATGTTATTTTGATGGGCAGATAATGTATCATGATTGTATCCCTGGAATAAGTCCCCTTAATCATGGTATATAATCCTTTTAATGTATTGTTGAATTCAGTTTGCTAATACTTTGTTGAGGATTTTACATCGATATTCATCAGGGATATTGGCCTGTAATTTTTTCTTGTGTCCTTGTCTGGTTTTATTATGAGGGTAATGCTGGACTTGTTTTTTAAAAAAAAAAAAAAAAAAAAAAAAAAGAGTTGGGAAGTGGTTCCCTTTTCCAAAGAGTTTAAGAAGATTGGTATTACTACTTGTTTGAATGTTTGGTAGGTGTCATCCAATCAACTTTTAGTTAACCTTCATCTTAATTCTTTTGTATAAAGGATATATGAATTTATTGAACCAGATCTTTCAGTAAAAAAAAAAAAAAAAGCTTAGTCTATGGACTGATAATTCTGTACTCAAACATTCAACAGTTTTATGTGAATTTAGATCAGTGATTAAAACTTAAGCAAAATTTTGAAAAAAATCTTAAACCTTTGTAAGGATGTAGTTCTGAGATATGAAATTATGACTGGCTTTTATGAAACAGAGAAATTTGGGTGACATAATATGACAGCAGTAAAAGAAATGCCATTGTTTAAATATAGCTGTTTTTGAAGTAGCATTTATGTTATCATAAATGGCCAATACAAGCAATCTATTATAGGAAGTTTTGTGGCTTAAGTTGTTTTTGATTATTTTTTGAAGCTAAAATATTGAATTCATGACTCTCCTTGGTGTACTGTATTAATACAATATTTCTACTTTGGATGTTTGAAATATTTTATAAATATTCTAGATAGAGCAGTAGAATGTAAAATACCTACATTTCTGTCTACACATGTCTTAAAGTATGTTTCTGTAAACCTGCAAATAAAATTAAATTTGATTTCTATATAGACAGATCAGTAACTCAAATTCCAGAATGGCAGATTACCTTGAAATAATTCCTTTGGCAATTTGTATCCCAGGCAATGAGCTCAGCTTCAATAGAATATCTCCTCTATAATGTCAGTGACTGAAAACTTTCAAATAAACTTTAAATAAAGCCCCCCTTTATGGGCGCCTGGGTGGCTCAGTTGTTAAGTGTCTGCCTTCGGCTCAGGGCGTGATCCCAGCATTCTGGAATTGAGCCCCACATTGGGCTTCTCCACTGGGAGCCTGCTTCTTCCTCTCCCACTCCCCCTGCTTGCGTTCCCTCTCTCGCTGGCTGTCTTTCTCCCTCTGTCAAATAAATAAATAAAATCTTTAAAATAAAATAAAGCTCCCCTTTAGGTTCAAAATACATTTTATAACTGTGGTACTGAAACAATCAGCAGTGCATGTGAGATAAAAATTTGTCAATGCTCTCAAGAATGTTTAAAAAAAAATCTAGGTCTATACATGATTATTTAAAAATGTATAAGGATTCATATGCAAAAGTTTATGTAAAAGTTTAGTAATAAAAGTATAGACATACTTACAAGACACAAGCTGTGGAAGAGGTATGCTTGGGAACCAGTGGTAATTTTCTTTTATAAACACTTAGGGCAGGGTCAAGAGTGAGCTATATATTTTTATTTCATGATCCCACATGTTTCATTGACACAGATGTGTTAATTCAGTATCTGTTTCTGCACTGGGAATCATCTACAAAAGAATTTTGCTTCTATCTTGCTGATAGAAGATTTTCTTTCAAAAATGTATCCAGTCACACAATTGCTGAATTAGTAAGGAAAGCTTGTACAAATTAGAAAGTGCAAAATGGCCCAAAGAACTCCCCACCCTAGAATCTAGCCTTGGGTCTGTCACGTAAGTGTTAAATAATATTAATTTGGCTCATATTTGTCAAGATCTGTTGAACTTTCTCTTGACCTAAAGAATGGTTAATGTGAAAGCACAGCTTTAGTCACTACAGATACTTTGCTGTTGAAAAAAAATGTGTAGAATGATAAAATAATAGTTCAGTATTTGTGTGTGTGGATTAGATTTTAGATTTTATTCATTTGAGAGAGAGAGGGACAGAGGTAGAGCATGAGCGTGGGGGGGGGGGGGCAGAGGGAGAAAACAGACTCCTGCCGAGCCAGGAGCCTGATGAGCCAGGGGGCCTTTATCCAATGACCCAGAGATCATGACCTGAGTTGAAGGCAGACACCTAACCATCTGAGCCACCGAGGCTCCACTTTAGATAAATTTTTAAATGTTGTCTCAGAACTGTATTCCTAACAGAAAAAGAATGTTAAGGTGTATGCTTCACTCTGTACGCATTTGCTTATTCCAGCAAAATGGTCCTATTGGAACGAGGCCCTTTGCCTATTTCAAAGTCAGTCCGAAATGACATGTTTAGAATGCACAAGTAAAATGAATGGACAGATGTATGCCTAAGTCATGCTCTGGTTACAGAGCCTATAAAGGTATACTGACATAAGGATTGTAAATATTAATCCATTCTTAGAACATGTTTTCAGTTGGTAACAATATATTTCCCCTTGCATGCCATTTTATCAGTGAAATTCTCTAGATTCTTCTCCAACTCAAATTTCATTTTTTAATATGGGTGTTTCTTATATTTAAACTACATGTATAAAAACAGGGAATGGTATACCTAAATAGGAGCCTCCAATGGATCCATATCACTTGGTTTATTTCATTCTAGACCTTAAAATCTTGATGCAAACACAATTGACTATGCAATTCAAAATCTACATGTGAAAACTGTTATTTAAAGACTCATGTTATTTGTCTGTTAATAAAAATAAAATGAAAATATAAGAACCTACGTTTTGTAACAAGAACTATTTTTTTTAAATATTTGGGGGGGAGGGGCAGAGGGAGAGAGAAATCTTCGAGCAGACCCCACCTCACCCCACCCTCGATGAGTGCTAGCCCTGCACAAGGCCCAATCTCAAGACCCTGAGATCACAACCTGAGCTGAAATCGAGAGCCAGACATTCGATTGACTGAGCCACCCAAGTGCCCTTAATGAGAACTTTTTTTTTTTTTTAAAGACTTATTTAGAGAGAGAGAGCGAGTGGGGACAGGGCAGAGGGAGAGAATCTCAAGCTCACTCCCACTGAGAGTGGAGCCTGACACAGGGCTCAATCTCAGGACCCATGAAATCATGACTTAAGCCAGCATCAAGAGCTGGCCGCCTAACCGACTGAGCCACCCAAGGAGTCCCTAATGAGAACAGTTTTTAATGAATTGTAGGCACTAACAGAAGATGTGTCCTAAAGTATTTGATTTGTGCCATGTATCCAGTGAGTTGTTCTGACCAAGTAGTTAATAGTATAACTGTAGTAGTTTACTAGGACTGTCATGACAAAATACCACAGAGCGGGTGGCTTGAACAACAGAAAGTCTTTTTTTTTTTTTTTTTTTTTTTTAACAGTTCTGGTTGCTAGAAGCCCAGGTATTGATTGGGTTGATTTCATCTGCGGCTTCTATCCACGGCTTGTAGGTCACCACCCCTCATTCTGTCTGCACATGTATACATGTCTGTGTCTTAATCCTCCTCTTCTTATAAGGACACCAATCCTACCAGGGCCCACTTCTATATGACCTCCCTTTACCTGCCTTTAAAGACCCTATCTGGGTGGTGCCTCGGTGGCTCAGTCGTTAAGCGTCTGCCTTCGGCTCAGGGCATGATCCCAGCGTTCTAGGATCGAGCCCCACATCAGGCTCCTCTGCTGGGAGCCTGCTTCTTCCTCTCCCACTCCCCCTGCTTGTGTTCCCTCTCTTACTGGCTGTCTCTCTCTGTCAAATAAATAAAAAAAAAATTAAAAAAAAAAAGACCCTATCTGCAAATATAGTCACATTCAGAGGTACTAGGGGTTATGACTTCAACATGTGAGTTGAGAGGGGGGCGGGGATGGGACACAGTTCAGCCCATATTGGTAACCCTTCATTATTGTGGCTGAGGTGATAAACCCTGCTCTTCAGCCTGTTCCTGGGCCCCACATTGCTCTTGTCTCCCATAGTGTGGACTGCCCTGGAATGTACGCTTTTGTTATTCCAAGTCCTTTAAATTCTTTGCCGAGAGTTGTGAGTCTTTTGTTATTAGATGCAAGGCTGGTGAGATGTAGCCAGTTCTCTCTCTAAATTGTTCGGTGTTGTTTTGCATTCCTTTTCTTTGCTTGCTAATTCCCTCCATCAGCATTGGCATTTTCTTTAGCTTGAAATGATGAGAACAATTTCAGAGTTCTTTCCTGTTTGGAGCCCATCCAAACCAAAGCTGGGAACTAGAATCTACTCTCCAATTTAAGTGGATCAAAACCTCTCCGGTGTCACTCCTGCAGCCACAGTAACTGCTTAGCAAAGTGATTGGGTGATCGATGCGGGCCCAGCAGCTTGGGATTTATGCAAGGCCGTAGTGTTAGTATATAAGTGAATTTAATGTGAAATCCCTACCTAGAAAATCACGAGTTATAATTTCTGGAGCTAGACACTTAAATAATATTTCCTTCAAAAGAGTTTTCTTTCTGTTAACACAGTAATTCTGTTTCTGTATTAGGCTTATTATAAAGGCATTTCTTTTGAAATTCTGGTATAACAAATTGAATTCCAGTTACCCAGAGCTTCTCAAGCCACGAAGCTAATCCTACAAATCACTAGCGTTTACTCCCTTTCCTAATCTTTTGACTAATCATTCTAGGTTATATAATATGGATAATGAAATTCAATATAAATGTTTACAATGCATATAACTTCCATAGTGGTTAGTCATTTTATAATTACTACGAACAAATAGATGGCAACTTCATATTTTTTACAAATGTTCTCAGTGATGAACAGAGTATAAAGCCATTATATTATAGATGGTGATGAACTACTGTCCTAGGTCTTCACAGCTCAATGGATCCTGTGCATTCAGAAAAGATTGACACCCCTCCCCCCATATTTGCTTTGTTTTTTAACATATCCGATTAGGCACCACCTGAAAGCTGAGGCTTGGGTTCCTGTTCATGTGTCTCCAGGGTGAGTTCAGTGAATTCAGTTGAAGCGTTCCCCAAAGAATACAAATTTAGAGAGTGGGATGGTTAATTTATGTGTCAGTTTTGTTGGGCCGTGGTGACCAGATATGTGGTCAAACGTATTCTGTATGTTTCTGGGAGTTTTTTTGATGAGATTAACATTTAAATTGGTGGATTTTGAATAAAGCAGATCAACCTTCATAACGTGGGTAGACCTCCACCAATCCGTTGAAGGCCTTGATGGAACAAAAGCCTGGCCTCCCAAGGGAAGTCTGTCAGCAAATGACCTTCAGGCAAAAACTGCAACATCAGCTCTTCCTGGGGCTCCTGTCTTTGCCCCACCCTGCAAATTTTGGAGTTGCCAGCCTCTATAATTGCATGAGCCAGTTCTAGATAAAATCTCAAATACATACACACGCACATACTTTACATATACACATATACATATACACATATATATGCATATATATGTATAAATACACATGTGTATACACATATATACCCCAATTCGTTCTGCTTCACTGGAGAACCCTGATACAGAGACTGTCTCCAAAAATGCAGAATGGTTAAAGGGAAAATGAAGGAAAGGAAGGGAAAAGAAGAAAAAAAAATTCAAACAGTACAGAAAAGGAATGTTAACGAAAGTAAATCTAGCCACTTATGAAGGGTAAATCTTTTGCTTTTCGTGGAAGAACACTTTGAGAGAGTGGCTTATTTGCAATCAGAGATGTATCTAGGTTATCCTGAAACAACACATACTAACCATTTATCATAAGTAGTTTGTATATTTATTTAATCCTTACGTTAACCCTAGGTGGTTGGTATTCCTTTTGTTAAATAAGGAAATAAAAATTCAGACATGTTAATTGATACTCAAAAGCCCCAGAGTTACTAAGTGGCAGATGATGGTTCAAGATCAAATCTGTTTCTGAAACCTACATTTTTCACAACTTTTTTTTGTTTGTTTCTATAAGGGTGAATTATGTCATTTGGATACAAATAGCATCAACTCCACAAATTTTCCTTGATGACATAATCATAGTATGGTTGATTTCACACCCATATTTTATCTCTCTCTCGATATATACATATATATATATCTCCCTCTTTATATATATATCTCTCCCTCTCTCATATATATATAGAGAGGGAGAGATATATATAAATCTTACCACAGTTACAAGTGACCGTATTGGTTGAAAATGTTTTAACAGATTTATTAAAATTTCTTTGCATTCCACTCCTCTTAATCTTCCAGAAAGTTGTATGGATATATCAATCTCATTGTGTAAATAATTCTTCAATAATTATTTTAGGAGGGGGAGAAAAACTGTTTAGTATATTTACTCCTTGAAGAATTAACACTTGAGCATTGACTGGGAACCCAGCATGGCCCAAAGTCTTACCTAATTTTTTAAACATTATCTGGCAAGGTGGAAACTTAGCATGAAGTAGAAAATACCCAGCTCTTGTTCTTGCTAAGTTTCAGAAGCTTAGAAAAGTTCAGGAATACTTAAGAAATACGCATAGAATCATTCTGCTTTACAGTTGTAAGGTACCTACTGGATAGTCTGAAACAACATTTTCAAATGAGGAATTGACGAAGTGACTTACCCATGGTCACAAGGTGTACATAAAAAATGCAGAGGGAGATTGAAGAGTATATTTCAAAGTAAAGCTCTTTATATAATCACTATTTTTCAAAGTTACATTGATTTATAGAGTATCAGAAAGCAATTAGGAATCTTCAATAGCTAATCAAAACAAAACATGTAAAATAACATATTCAAAAGCAATATGAAGGAGAACTGAAACCTTGAAAACCAAATTCTTTTTTACATAAGATGTGGGTGAAGATTTGTCCAAAGTGAAAATAGTGACAGTGTTTGCAGAACAGTGTATTTTACAAAGAATAAATGTCTTAAAAATACTCCTTTTTAACTTTTTTATAGTACTTTAAAAGTCTTTCTTCTAACTCAGAATTCTTTTGATTTCAATTAACTTTTTAATTATAAAAAATTTCCTTTATAAACTACATCTTTCAAGTTATGAAATTATTTCAAACTTTAAAAAAACACCCTGTACTTAATCTCTGGACAAGTCATGAACTCAATTAGAAATTTGTAAAGGTTTATTAAAGCACATTAAATAGGAGCTCTGTGGGATCATTGCAAATCATCTGGCGCTTGTTTCTCAGCATACATAATAAAATACATTTGAACTTGAGAGTTGGACATTCAGGTCTGCGACAACCAATACAATAATCAGTACAAAATACAAAACTATATGAGAAATGAAAGAGATGTTGTTTGCCTTTTAAAGCCTCTATAATACTTCACCTTCAAACTCTTATCTTTAAAGGTAACATAAAGGCCAAAAAACATAGATACACTTTTTGGGGTTCCTCCAAATATCCTCTCCTATCGTTGCTTCTGGGGTGTTGTTCAGTTTGACACTTTTTCTTACCTTTGATTTACACATTTAATGATCTTGCATTTGAATTTTAAAGTGTTCTTTGTCGTCGTTGTTTCAAAGATTTTTATTTGAGGGACAGTGTTCAAGCCTAGGAGGTGGGAGGAGAGGGGGAAGCAGGCTCCCTGTGGGGCTGGATCCCAGGACCCTGGGATCACAACCTGAGCCGAAGGCAGATGCTTAACCAACTGAACCACCCAGGGGCCCCTAAAGTGTTCTTTGTTTTCTTCCTCTAACTCATGGTCTCAAACTCAGCACAGGGTCCCTTCTATTAGGAATTTCATGTTCATTCTCAAAAACCCCTTCTAGACATTGAAAATGGGGTTATATCCTCCATACTATTTGTAACCCTTTTTCCTAATATAGTACTTTCTATGTCAATAAAATACAGATAAACATTAGGAACTCTTCTGTGTGCTTTATGTTAGATAACTTAATTCAGTCCTTACAGCAGTCCCCTTCCTACTTCACTGAAAGAAAGCCATCAGCAGAGAACTTCACAGGTTTCTACCAACAAAACTGCCCTATCCAACAGCATTTGCCCCATTTCTCCCCCATCTGTTATCAGATGATCTTAACCAATTTGTGTACATTCAGCTCTCCTTCAGGAGCACCAGATCCCATCATGTGGCACCTACTTAAGAACATCACTTCATGCTCTTTTTGAGTGTGTGTGTGTGTGTGTGTGTGTGTGTATATATATATATATATATTTATGTATGTATGTATGTATTTTTACTCTCTACCAGATCCTTCCCATAGAATAGGCTATTTGACCCATCTTTAATGAGCTTTATTGGGACCCTACTTCCCCTGCCTCTTCATTTCTTGGGTCCTCTTTGTAACAAATCTCTTAAAAGTTTGGAAGAGAATGGAAATCAGGGTCTCAAAGAGCTGTCTGCAATCCTTTGTTTATTACAGCATTATTTATAATAGCCAAGATGTGAAATATCTGTCTATGGGCAAATGGTAAAGAAAATATAGATATAATGGAATATTATTCAGCCTTAAAGAGGAATCCTGATAGTTGCAAGAATGTGGATGGACCTAAAAGACATCATACAAAGTGAACTATGTCAGTCACATACAGACAAACATTTCATGATTCCACTATGCATAATAGATTTACGGAGTAATTTTTCTAAAATACAAGTTGTGTGATATCTTTTCATTGTGTAAATACCTAACACCTGCTCTGAATTTCACTTGGAAAAATCACAATTCCGTACAAGGCCATCAAGGCCAATCACTATCCAGACCACTTACCTCACTGACCTTCTCTCCAAGGATTCCCTCCCTACTCACTGCACCAGGCACATGGATCAGCCTGACTTTCCTACAGTACTTCACACGTGGCCCTACTATTTTCTTTACCCAAGATACTCCTCTCCCGATATCTATCTACTAGGATAAATTTCTTTGGTCTTTCCTTATATTTCACCCTTTCAATCAGGTATACCCAGACCTCAGTTCCTAATTCTGCAGAGCTCCTCCTCCCACCCCAGCTCTCATGATCCCTGTGTTCTTATCTAAAATGGTAAATAGTTGTTCGTAATTAGGCTTATTTTATGACCTCTCCATGGAAATAAATTTCATAATTGGTCTGTTTTGTGGTTTGCTATATTTACAGATATATACTAAGTGACTAATTCACTTCCTGAAACATAACAGATGTGAAATACTTGATGAATGATTATTAATGATGGCACCTATAAATTTAATTTCTGAACTCTGTTTTCTTTGTAACATTTTTTTCCCATTTCACTTAAAAAGCTCTTAATTCCTAAGGATATTTTATGTATTAGTCAAGTTCTACCTGGGGTTTATTTTTATATAAAAAAATGAGTAAGATTTTCTGTAATGGTTAGCCAATTATTCCTATAACATTTGTTAAGTAATTCTTTCCCCATCCTGGAAACCAAGTGAAGAAAGAGTACAAGGAAAAGGTAAATCAACTGAGCCTAAAAATGACAGGGTGAGAAAGTGATGGTTGATAATTAATAACTGGGTTTAGTGACTTATACATAGGCTGCATATATCCACTTACGTCTATTTCTGGACTTTCTATATTCCCTTATATAGTGTATTCACATTACGGCAACTTGAGCAATTCTTCTAATGTTTCTTTTCTCAAAAACCTTCTCTTACATTTCACTCACAATAAAAACCACATATCTGTTCTTTTGCTACTGACTTTAAAATGGTTGATTTAAGATTTACCTATAAGATTTAAAAATTATAAAAACATTGCTCTTGCATATAGCTTCAAGGATTATTTCATCAGCCAACTTTCAAATTTTAAATAGCATACGTTAATTTTTTTGTGAGATCCGAAAGGACCGTAAGGATGAACTGGCTTGAATTTAGCATAGGTTGACACCCAGCGGGTTAGGTCAGTTGATGGACCACTGGCTGCCATCACCCACTTCTCCACAGGTCAGTAGCTGTGAACTGGCCACACCTATCATACAGAACATGAAAATTCTATTTATCTGGAAAGGAGAAAACAGAAGTGAAGCTTGAACTAATAAATACTGTATGTGACTGCCCGAAGATAGATATTTTGTGCTGAATAATTCCATATCCCTTCCTAAAGACAGTATCACCTACCCACTCCACCTCACTGCATCATGCTCAGCTTGGCTTATTCTATAAGCAGAGGTGGTCTAGGGAGAACTATCTGAAACAGACCACCCTGACGTGCAGAACCCCAGTACTTATGGCTGTAGATAACTTCTAAAATAATGCTCAGCTAATTTTTTCATTTTTTTCCATTTTTTTTAAAGAACCAGATATTTAATATCTTAGGCATTATAGGCCTTCTACAGTCTCTTGGATTTTCCCTTCCTCTTCTTTTTCATTTCCTTTTTTCCTTACTCTTCTTTCCTTACTCTTTAAAAATCATTTAGTCCAAAGTTCATACAAAAATAGAAGCTGGGTTTGGTCCATGGGCCATTGTTTGCCAACCTTAAATGGATAACTTGCAGCTGACCCTCAAGAAATAAATCCCTCTCCTAAGGCATCTTCATGTTGCCAGTGTGGCAACCATAGAACTGCGTTGCTCAGATGTCATGCTGTGGCGAACATAGTTAAAGGACAGCCCAGCTGCCACCCTTTTCTAACCCGTGCTGCATTTGTATTGAGGTCACACTGCGCTCAGTGAGCAAGCCCAGCAGGGCTAGTATGAAAGCTTATGACTCTAAGACATGGGACTCCTATGACAGGGATCTTAAGGTAGAAGATTCCCTGTTAGCCTCTCTTAATCTTGCTTAGAAATATGATCAGGTCGCCTGGGTGGCGCAGTTGGTTAAGCGTCCGACTCTTGGTTTCAGCTCAAATCATGATCTCAGGGGTGTGAGATTGAGCCCCATGTCAGGCTCTGTGCTCAGCATGGACTCTGCTTAGGACATTCTGTCCTTCTCCCTCTACCCCTCCCCTATGCTCTCTTGCTCGCTCTCTTACACACTCTCTCTCTCAAATCTTAAAAAAAATCTGCTCCAGTCTGAGACTCCTTGTCTCAGTCCTTCTTTCTTCTTCTGCTCCAGTCAGACTCCTTGTCCAGTCCTTCTTTCTTCTTCCTCTGTTTTCACAGGAGTCAGATTGGCATTGTAGCTACCTCTCCTTATCCTCCCTTTATCTTTCACAGGCCTTTCCCCCAATAAAATCATACACATCAAATCCCACTTGGCATCGATTTCTCAGAGGACCCAAACTTACACACCAGGTGGTTCTATCTCTGAGGAACAGATCATTTTCATGCTGTTTCTCTTTTCACCAGGCTAAAAAAAAAAAAAAAAGTTTGCTAGGGTTGCAATAACCTAATACCACAAACTGGGTGGTTTAACAAGGAATTCATTGTGTCACGGTTCTAGAGACTGAAACTCAGTCCAAACTCAAATTGTGTGAGGATTGGTTCCTTTAGAGAGCTTCTGGAGAAAATCTGTTCCATGTCTCCTAGCTTCTGGCAGGCGTGGGTGTTTTTTTAGCTGGGATTCTTCCTATATCTTCATATTGTCTTCTCTCTGTATGTGTCTCTTCACATGACACTCTAAAGACACCAGTCATATTGGATTAGAGGCTCACCCTACTCCAAAATGACCACATCTTAACCATACCTATTTCTAAATCAGGTTACTTTATGAGGTACCAGGGGTAGGGTCGTCAGTATATGAATTTTGAGAAAACACCATTGAATCCAAAACATCAAACATGACACCTACTCACCTCCTCATGGACCACATGAACAAAACAAACTACCTCCTACGGAGCAATAGTAGAATTACAGCATTTTCACAGAACAAATGTTTAATATTGCTTGTTGATTTTAAAACATTTCAGCCAATCACCTCCCAAGGGACAGATTGCCTCAGTAGACAATCACCCACTTAGTATCTACCTTCCAAAATTTCCCTGGTTTTTCTTCCCCTCCCATTTTTTCCTTCTCTCCCATCTCTTCCCTCCTCCTTTCCTTGGGGAAGAGAAACCAATCCTTCTCATTTTCTTTCATATCTAATAACCACTGCCCTAGAGTAAAAAATGGGACTATTGCAATAAACAGGTCTAGTCTCCTTGGATGCAAAATGCACCTTGAAATAATATTTTACCCTCCTCCTTCAGGCAGCAGACAAGCAATATAAAATGTTATCACAGGAGCTTATGGAGTATACAACAGAAATTTATTGCTTCATAAGACTGATAGCTCTAGAATACAGTGAAACACAAATGGGATATGGCACATTTATAGTAAGGTAATTTTTCTTAAAAACATTCTTATCATTAAGTTTTCTTCCCTTTGGGAAAATATTAGTATTGATAGTTGATAATAAGTTTTAATGTCAGGTGAAATAAAAATAAATAATTTATCCTCCCATAATTTCTTATATTTTTATAACTATTTAACCTTCTCTCTGAGTGACAGTGGCCCTGGTTTTGTACATAGGGGACTATTCAGAACAGCATAGCATAATTAACAAATACTCCCCATCTCAAGCAAAGCTGTAATGCTCTTGGAATCCAAACTAACCAAGTTAATGCAAACCAGCAATCCCAGTGAGAGAACATCCCTGTGGATTATGGGAATTTCATCTATCTTGCTCTGAGATTCTGTTCTCTCAACTGAACGCTAATTTCGGATAATGGTACTCCTTAAGAGAAAGAAATTAGGACATTTAAGTATGGCAACAAGAGAATTATTTTGCTTTTATCTGACCCTTATAGAGCTCAGGACTGTGTTCTATTGAATTCAAGTAGAGCGTAAGCTTACCTAGCAGCTCACCCCTATTAAAACTACCTTATTGCCTTAGCATTGGGATAATGCATGTCCTACCAAGTTACAAACCATGTCTAAGTAATTTCCCAAGCAGACTATTGCTTTCCTTGGACTCTGTAACTAGGTGTTACTATAGTAAACTGATGTTGGTTTCTCTAGTGCATGCAAGGCTATCTTGCTTTCCTCCCAGTTACAGAGTTTAGAAATCCAAGAGTTGTTAAAAACTCCTCACTTTCTCTCACCTCTTACCTCGTGTTTATCTCTTTCAAGACCCCATCTTGACTTTTTCCACTGCTCTCCTGACAGCCCATCTCTTCTCCCCACAACTGGCACTTTTAAATGATAAAAAGGTCAGAAGGAAACTTAGATATGTACTCCTGTTACATGAGTATCCATGCTTTGTGTTTCAGGTGATGAATTCGATCTTCATACCACCCCACATCAGCATGGAGGCATTCTGGATTGTAGACCCTTTCTTTGTATTCCATTATTCCTTTCAAATAATGTCCAAATTCTCAGCTTCCCCTTTGAAATAAAACCAAAAACTTTTCTGTACTTGCTGATTCCCATTTCTTTAATTCTCCACCTGTTTTTCCCTGTTAAGATACAGGATCCTCATTACAGACTATGTAATGTTGTATGTTTGTATCAGACATAAAAATAATACAATGAATGCCATAGACCAGAGCATCAGTGGCATGTCTGAAGTCCTCTGTAATCTTTCACAATTACATTCCCAATTGTCTTCCTAGAGGTAAAACTGTATCTTTGGAGTTTCTGTTTGTGGAAATAGCAGCCTGATTTATTTCAGATCTCCTAGTAAAGGGAAGAAAACCACAAAAATTAGAAAAATATTTTAAAGGAATCTGTATGAAGGAATTCAAATGCTAACAAGGCAGAGTGTTCTTTTTTTTCTTTAAGTTTTTAAAATCTAGTTAACATATAGTATGATATTCAGAGTGTTTCAAAGCAGTGAACCTAATGTTCTAGACCCACCTTCTAGGTGTTAATCAGGAGTCATAAGGCTAAGAAGCTGGGTGTCTAATGGAAACTAAGAGATTTTAGTAGCTGAAAAATCTGCACATCTTACAGGAATGGAGTACAAAACTGGATTGCATGAGTAAGAAGAGAGGCCTTGGTAAATACTCCGTGCATTTAGTTGAGGAAAAGAGTGAATAAGAAATAGAGAAGCCCAACTAAAGATGAACTTAAACAGTACTCAGATTAAGGAGATCTGCCCCCTCCCCTAGATACATATTAAAAGCAAATCAAAATTCCCTCTAGAGAAGATGACTCAGGTCTTCAAAATTTCTATATTTTACACATCTGGAATTCAATCAAAGTTTACCTGGAATATCCCAGGTAAAAAATGGATAACAAAAGCCCAATATAAAAACATAACAAAGATACATAAAGATCAAGATGGGTTTACTAAGACACTGACTTTTAATAATTCATTAAAATGTTAAAGAAGTTAGAGAAAACAGAAAACATTTTCAGAATTTTACAGAATTAAAAAGTGTTAAAAATCAAATGGGTTATACTTATAAAGCTGCAAAATGTAATAACTGAACTTGAGTACTCAATCTAAGAGGTAAAGGAAGACTTCATGTAGCTTAAGAAAAAATTAGCAAACTGGAATATAGGCCGAAATAAAATACTTAGTCTGAAGCCCAAGAGAAAATTTGCCTTATTGTGAGAATGTTGTTCTAAACACCCTATAAAATAGCATTTTTACTCTCATTCTGTTCATTTTTTTCCTGATTTTCATTTATGGGGTCCCTTTCCCTCATCTGTTTCATTTACTTTTTTGTATTTGGAAATCTGAGAACTCTTTTGTGGCCACAGATGGTCATCATTCCTGTAGAAAGAATTTGCATTTGCTTCTGGATATCTGATGACATTTCCAATTGAGGATTTATTAAAATACTTAGTAAGACTGAGGACAGAAACCCTAAAGAATGTATTCAGGCATCAAAATGTGTGAACCGTGACTTGTGGTCTAAAAAACTTGGTATATATATTTTCTCTTCCAACAGATTCAAGTCTGTGACCAATGAGTATTTTTTTTTCACCCTTTCTGTGGTTTTTCGTTTGTTTCTTTGTTTTTACATCACCCTCTCACTGATGATTTAGGTCTGTAAGATTCCCAGCTTCATGTTAGGGTCTCTAATTCAGCTCCAGGCAATTGTATGGCCTAGATTTTGTTGTTCCTCTCCCTTTTTGGTGGTTACAAATAATGTTCTTCACAAATAAAAACCATTTTGGTCTTGGTATAAGGTTTGCTACATGACAGCATGTCATGGAAATGGTATTCCCTTCTTATTTTGGCCTTCAAAAATTTCCTTTATACTCTTCAGCTGTGTTTTTATTTTCTTTTTTATTATTATTTTTAAAAGATTTTATTTATTTGACAGAGGGAGACACAGCGAGAGAGGGAACACAAGAAGGGGGAGTGGGAGAGGGAGAAGCAGGCTTCCCGGTGAGCAGGGAGCCCGATACGGGACTCAATCCCAGAACCCCGGGATCATGACCTGAGCCGAAGGCAGACGCTTAACAACTGAGCCACCCAGGTGCCCCCAGCTGTGTTTTTAAAAAGTTTTTTTTAATGTTTGTAAAGTTTAGTTTTTTGTTAAATATTTTGGGTCTTTTAATAAGATCCTACAGGAGGAGGAACTTTTGGTAGGAAATATTTTAAGCCTACCAAATCACCACTCTTCTTCAAACTGCTCCAGTTGCTTTCACCAAGAACTCCATTTTGTTCAATCTGAGTTTTCATCTTACCTGAGTTGTTTGCCCATGACGTAATTGATCATTTCTTTCTTCTGATGTACTATCTCTACCTTTCTTCTAGAATACTCGATTTTATTCCCCATTAACCATAGCTCCTCAGGTGCTAATGTTGGATGCTCATTTTCTCAACACTAATGTATGAGAAAACTTGGAGGTTCTGTACCCCGACTTGCTCTCTGTTCTCTCTTTCTCTGGGACTGCTCTCGTGCCCTCCCAAGCTCACATACCATCTGTGCACTCATTGATGCTTCCTAATGTGTGTCTCCAACCTCAACCTTACCTTGAATTAAAGGTGTGTGTAACAGTTGGCCACTTGAAATCTCCATTTGTAGATCTAAAGAGCATCTTGAACAAAAGTCCTGATTCTCTTCCTCCTGCTGTGTTCTGATGCCTTTCGGTAAAGTACGCTTTCAGTGAAGGACACCTTCATTTCTTTGTATGTTCACACCAAAAAACCATTAGTCATCCCAGACTACGTTTTCACATCTCACATTTGATCCATATGAAAATACTGTGGCCTGTAACCTTCCAAAGAGCTGAAATTCAACCACTATCCTGCTGCACATTTTGTCCTCAGCTAAGTTGCCCTTGCTGTCTTGTCTGCCTGGACTTTGAACCCCACAAAGCCACGTATGTGAAAACCTGACCAACAGTCTCCTCTTCAGTGAGGCCTACCCTAACTACTTAAAATAGTGGCCTCTGTCACTCTACCATCCTACTCGGCTGTAGTTCCATTGTGGAATTTATCTCCACATTACATACCATGGGTGAGTTTCTTTCTTAATGGCTTTTTGCCTCCACAATTTAATCTTCATGTAAGTGTGGATTTCTTTTTTTCTTTTGTTCACTGCTACATCACCAGCTCCAGAAGAGTCTGGCACAGAGTAAATGATTTAAAAAAACAAAATGAAACAAACCAACCCCATAGGTTAATAGGTATAATTTTATTGTATAGGAGATGGAAGGTAAGATACTTTTTGTGTTTCCCAGTGCCCTAGAGCTAGAATAGCTAAAAACTAAATCCTGGTCATTTTCAAACAATAACAAAACAAAAAGTGCTTTTTCCTCTTGCCCCTTGCTGTGGCCATAAAAATTTCTTCGCATGAAATTCGGACTTCACAGTCTGACCCCAATCTGTCCTTTGAACCTCATCTCATATATGAATCCTTTTCTTACAGAAGACTTATGTGAGCCTCAGCTCATGTCCTGTGTACCTCTGTGCTCCACCTCCAACTTCTCCTTAGCCTGGAATGACCTCTTTCCCTATTTCTGGCTAATCAAACCTTCCACTCTCTTCGACTCAGGTCAAATGTCACGTAAATCATCAAGTCAGATCCAGTCATCTCAGTAAAAATTAATCTTTTTTTCTTCTTTTTCGGGCATTGCCAAAGCGCTCAGTTTTTATAGAACTTTGGCACTTTTAAACTATGTGCCTTGTGTTAAATGCAATCCTGTGCCTGCCTGTTCCCCTCAAGAGAAACTAAGCTGGTTGAGGACAGTAGTTTCTATTTAATCACCTTCACCTCCTTCCTTTAGGTCTTAACAGCGTTGCATATACATGGTCAGTGTTCAGTTAAATATTGCAGAAGTTCTTTTCGCTACCCTGTCATATCCAGTTGTCCCTATGATTTTCAGTTTCTTTTAGACAAAGGTCTTATATGAATCACAGATAAATGATCATGTGCAAATCACGTTTTTCTCTCGATGACAGAGATACAGTTTCAGTCATTTTTTTAAAATCCATTTTTAGTGACCCACATAGCTGGGAAAATGTTGCTGGGTTTTTTTTCTGGTCCCCCACAGAACTTCCTAAGTCCGTTAGAGGGATGCTGCCTATCTTGGCTGTAGTATTTCCCACCCTGAGAAAAAGAGCATAGATGGAATATGTTTATTTCAGAAAATGGGCAGTAACTGGCTTTGAAAGAAAGTTGGTTAAGCTGCAGATTCGGTTACAAGCTTTGCTCCCTTCTTCTCCCCTGAGGAAGTAGACACAGAAGCACGTATTCAGAAAGTTCTGGCTTCAGTGAGTCATTCATGCTTTCACCAGCCAGACCTCACTGTGACTTTCGTAGGGCTTCATGGGAGGGTTATAGGTGGTGTAGAAGTAGAAATCACTCCGTCAGGTGGCTCTGCCCTCCAATGTGGTCCACAGCTGGGCGGCATGAGCTACATAGTCCACTTCTTGACATAACCAGCAAACTGCAGGGAAGAGACACTGATGCTTTCCCTGTCCTCCACCTCCGTGCTGTCATCAGTAGGAAATGGTGGGTTGCTCTGAAACTGGTTTGGAATCTGGAACCAGACTTTTAATTTCTTCTGTATGGAGCCATCTTCACTGGGAAACACAGCAAAGGAAATGGAAACTGTCCTCCCCATCCTGATTCCCTTGTCATTGATGTCTCCCACATACTTGATGACTTTGGGCATTGCTTCCCATGGAGCCTCACCCACAGGCTTATCTGTCACTTCCACTGTGGCAAACCTTCTGCCTTCACAGGTCCTTTCCTGACAGAAGACCTCTTCCTTGCCCCCTTTGCTCAGGACCTGCCAAGGCCACACGTCTCTATGCTTTCAAAGAGCGAGTTCTTGATCATGTCCAAATGATGTGGTTACGGTGCTTTGGACATACCAGTGGACCATCCAGTTCTCCTTTTTAATGTTATTTTGATGCATACAATAATAAACTCAAACTTTCCTTTTTCTGACTGGCTTATATGTTACTATAATGATCAGTAATACATCCAGTAGCACTTATTTACAACATGTTTTCCAGTAAAACCACATTACTTAAAAAATAATGAAAACAGACATTAAGAGAAAAACACAGGGAGGCAAACATGGGGTAATCAAACGTGTGTATCTGGGAGGGAAATTCTCACTGAGACACGAAAGGAAATAAGGTCTTCCTAGTCTCTTTAATTTTTTAATTCTGCCCCTTATCAAGTCCAATGGGTTTTTCAGCTTTTGTTGTACATAGTCTTTAACCCGTAGGAACTTGGAGTATGTATCTGCGGTAAAGCAGATATGTTGATGTGGTTAACACCGAAGCTACTTTGCTGGAGATACCGTAAGTAGGTAAATATGACAAAGGGAGTTCAGACTAGCAAGTGCTTCACCATGTTAAGATACTTGTACCTATTCCTTATGCACATGAAGAACCAATGAAGGATTTTGAGCAGAAAAGGAACTTAACCATATTTGACATTTGAGAATTTAACATCAGATTCAGCAGGAAATATGAAACTGTCTAGGGAAGAAATTTGAGTCATGGAGTTTGTTAGAGTAAAAAATGAAGAGCTCATTCTTGGCAGCAGATCACTAATAGCTGGGGGGGGGGCAGGGAGAAGCACATAAACGAATTGCAAACTTAGACCATAGACCCTGCAAAAATAATTTATTAAAGTATTTACTAATTTTAGTTTCGTTAACTTTTATGGAGTGCTTACTATAAATCTTGCACTTAAGAATATAGTGCTATTCAAGTGTTAAACAGTGAAGTATTTTACCTTGTCAAGGAGATGAGGGAAGTGACTGCAGCTGAGAAGAACAGTGAGGGTTCACTGAAGTAGGGGAGGAAAGGGAGGGTATTTCAAACTGTAGGAACAGCCTGTGCTATTCCAGTGGCAGGACGGGCTGGGCAAGTGTGAGAAACTGGTTTAAGGCCAATAGTGACTTCAGAAGACAGCAAAGAGTGTTCATGGTGTCGGGGGAGACTGAAGACCCCACTAAGGGCTGGACTGGGAAGGATGCCATAGACCATGTTAAGAATTTCTCTTTTAATACAATAGGATTTGGATATTCTACCATCTCTGCATTGGTTTTACTTGCTTTTCTTGAATGCTTTTAAGAACAATCTAGGACAAATGTTTTTCCTCACAACCTGGGAATATTTGAGGTTAAAGCCCTTTCTGTCTTTGAGAGGAAAAGAAAAAAATTCATATTTTTATTTTGGGGAGATGTCAAAAAAATGTTTCTGGTTGTTCTTGTCTTCCTGTCCTCCCAGTGGAAAGAAAAAAGATGATGTGGACCCAGGGACCCTAGAATTGATGGGGGCCAGGGGGAGGGGGATGGGAGAGATGTAGGAGGCAGGACTTGTTATAATGATTGGGAAACCTGAACAGCATAATGAGAAAAACTAGAGGACCCAGAAGGAAATAAGTAAATTGGGCTTGCAAAACATTCATTTGCATGAGGGCTTCTCAATAACTCAGGATCACTGATCAGGACCACATATGGGTCCATCTGATTTTTATCCATGCCATGGGATGTACATAACCATTTTTGGCTCCCTTTATGGCCATCTTAGAGCATGTGCCCCCAAGATATCTAGCATGCCTTAGGGAGGAACATTCTCTGTACATTAGAGGGCTGGGAGTGAGCTAAACCAGTTTGAGATTAGTAACCCAGAGTAGTAATTACTTCATTTTTGCTAAGAACAATGAGAAGGCAATGGATAGTCTTGATATATTTGTGTTTTAAAGCAGCACTCTGGCTACAGAATGTGGAATAATAGACTCTGGAGATATTGCACACAGCATTTGCTGACTGCTGTAATGAGCTTGTCTACACAGCGTGTACCATTGATGTAACACTGGAAATGAAAAAAAAATGGATATGAAAGGATTATTAGGTCACTTAAAAAAATTACAGCTTATTGATTGGATATTGAAGATGAGAAGGGAGCATTGAGCCAAAGGATTCCAAGTCATCCGAAGAAGAGGAAAACTAATCAGTGTGATCTTCACAAGTTGAACAGAAAGTTAAAAAAATCTGTTGTCCATCAAGAAGTTGCAAATGTAGATCTGAAACAGTTAAAAGTTGGAGGTTCATGATTTCCATCATTTGCAGATGATCAACAACTAAACATAGTAAGAGTCAGTTGCTATAATTTACAGTTTCATCTAGTATTGAAAATAGTTCAGGATAAATAACATCAGGGCACCAGTTTACAGATGAGAAAAGCAAGGGTTATAGAGTGTAATTCGCATTGGATCAGATTTCAAAATTTGCCTTCTTTAATTACTATCATTTTTTGCCTCTCTGTGAATGGACGAGGTTGCAAAACAAAGAGAAGAATCTCCCGCAAAGGAGAATTAAAAAGACTGAGAAGCATATGAAGAAAGCCAGAAACTGAAGTACTTTTGAAATCAATGGTGGAGATTTGATGGTTTTGAATATTTGTGTTCATGGAGTTGGTTAACCTTGTAGAGTACCCCAAAGATGTGTAGGCTGAGGAATTGAAAACAAGTTATTTTCATTGTCATTCAAAAAATTTTGTTGAGCAAGTCATTGTGCTAGATACTCTTCCAGATGCTGTGAATAGAATAGTGAACAAAACAGAAAAATCACCTTTCTAACAGAGATTAAATTCTAGTAGGACATAGACCATAAAGAGTCATGCAATTTAAGACCATGATTTGACACTTAACAAGGAGGAGCTCACTGCAATTACCAAAGAGAAGTTGTCTCTGGAGTGGAAGCAAGATACAGATAGCCAAGTGTTGAAGAATTCAGAGGAGGTAATCCTGGAATGGGATAAAGGGAACATGATTATTGCTGTGCATGGTGTTAGGAGAAAGGATGTACTATACAGGTGGTGAGGTATGTTGATAGCATGTTCAAAAATCAGACTAAGATGGGACTAGATACATTTGAGCATACAAGCAGGGAGACCAGCAGAGGGAGAGAGAGAGGAGCAGGCTCTCTGCTGAGCAGGGAGCCTGATGTGGGGCTCGATCCCAGGACCCTGGGATTGTGACCTGAGCCGAAGGCAGATGCTTAACGACTGAGCCACCCAGGTACCCCTAAAGTGGAATTTTAAAAAAACTAACATACAATGTTCATTTTAGGAGTAGAATATATATATATTTTAAGATTTTATTTATTTATTTGACAGAGATAGAGACAGCCAGCGAGAGAGGGAACACAAGCAGGGGGAGTGGGAGAGGAAGAAGCAGGCTCATAGCGGAGGAGCCTGATGTGGGGCTCAATCCCATAACGCCGGGATCACGCCCTGAGCCGAAGGCAGATGCTTAACCGCTGTGCCACCCAGGTGCCCCATATTTTTAAGATTTTTAAAAAATTGATAACACAAGCAGGGAGAGAGGGAGAAGCAGACTTCCTGCTGAGCAAGGAGCTCAATGCAGGGCTTGATCCCAGAACTCTGGGATCATGACCTGAGCCGAAGGCAGATGCTTAATCAACTGAGTCACCCAGGTGCCCCTAGGTATAGAGTGTGTTGATTCAACAATCCTATACACTACTTAGTGTTCACTACAATAAGTGTAGTCACCATACAACATTACTAATTGACTAATTCCCTATGCTGTACTTTCCATCTTCATGATTTATAACTGGAAGTTTGTTCTTCTCAATCCCCTTTATTTCACCCATCCCCCACCCACCTCCCTTCTGGCAACCATCAGTTCTTAATTTGAATCTTTTTTTTTTAACATCTCGTTTGTTTTGTTTAAGTTTTAGATTCCCCATGTAAGTGAAATCATGGTATTTGTTTTTCTTTGACTTATTTCATCTTAGCATAATATCCTCTAGCTCATCCATGCTGTTGGAAATGGCAAGATTTCATTCTTTATGGCTGAGTAGTATTCCATTGTATATATTCCACATCTTTATCCACTCATTTATGGATGGACACTTAAGTTGCTTCCATATCTTAGCCATTATAAAGCCACAATGAACATTGGGCTGCAAATAACTTTTTGAATTGAGTGTTTTCATTTTCTTTTTTTTTTTTTTTTCAGATTTATTTGTAAAGGGGGTGAGAGGCAGAGGGAAAGGGAGAGAAATCTTCATGCAGACTCCTCGCTAAGTGTAGAGTCCAATGTGGGGCTTGATCCTATGACCCTGAGACCATGACCTGAGCCAAAATCAAGATTGGCTGCTTAACTGACTGAGCCACCCAGGTGCCCCAGTGTTTTCATTTTCTTTGGGTGAACACCCACTAGTGGAATTCCTGGATCATATGGTAATTCTATTTTTAATTATTTTTTTTAAGAAATCCCTATACTGCTTTTCTCAGTGGCTGCGCCAGGTTATAATCCCACCAACAGTGCAGGAGGGTTCCTTTTTCTCCACATCCTCACCAACACTTCTTTTTTTGATTCCAGTCATTCTGACACATGTAAGGTGACATATTCCTATGAATTAGATTTGCATTTCCTTGATGATTAGTGATAAAATGGGAAGTTTTATGTACTGGTTCTCTGAATTCAATGTTCTTTGGAAGAACTTGGCTTATAAAACACAGTGCTGGATTCACTCCAGGTTTTTGATTTAGTAGATCCGGGGTGGGGCCCAAGAATTTTCGCTTCTAATGGGCTCCCAGGTGTTACTGAGGCTGCTAGTTGTTGGATGACACTTTAAGAACAACTACTTTAATAAGAGTAAATTTTGTAAATGAGCAGAGTAGTCCAGACTTTAACGACATTCCTTGGTCTTTCTCCCAACTAGTTCTTCATCATAGGCAACCAGAAGCTCTTGAGCTAACCTGGGAAATTATGTTCTTATTTAATTTTTAGAAAGCTGAATATAAATGTCCAATAGGCTGGTTTGCTCCATCCCTGAAAAGGTCCCTATGTCTCATTATAATACAGGCTCCACACACATTGCAAAATGCCAATTTTGCTGCCAAGGATCAAGTTCTTAAAAGTGCATTTCACAGAATATAGAAAACAACCAATTAAACTTTTCTCACAGCAGGACCTCCCTTAAAGTACTCTAATCATGATGAATAACTTGTATTCGTCCAGAAAGTTGGGTTATGACTAATATTAACTTAAGGTGTGAGATTTTAACATTTGCTTTCTTGTACAGTTATTAACTTCATATTTTTTTTTAGTAAATGTTCTCATTACACTCACAAACTGTACCTATTAGAAGCAGCTTGCTCTGCTCAGATTATTCCAATAATACTCTGGCTGGTCTCCCAATGTCGTCCTCCATTTTTGAATGCTTCCTTGACCCCTGTACCATTTTTGTACACATTTTAGTTTTTCTGTTGCCGTGTAACTCTGGTTAGATTCTTTTTTCAGGTCAAAGCTTAAATGCCATTTAATTCAGCGAGCTCTCTTATTCCCTTACGTTAGGTCCAGATTCCTTTGTTGCAAGTGCACACTGGGCATTGATTTTTTGTTTATATTGAAGTAAATATATATAAAAACACATATAAGTGTATAAATACAAATATATGTGTGGGTATACATAAAATACACAAATTATACATATCGATATATTTTCTGGAAGTGACTGCACTTGTACACCAGCAGCCATCTATGTCAAGAATTAGGGTATTACCAGAATACCATCTGCCGTCTTTTGTCCCAATAAAGATCTGGACAGGAAGTCTTAGTGCCCTCAATTCCATGCACCTGTAGACCTATTCTCTGCCCTTCACTAAAAGGCAGGTCTAGGCTTTTCCCACCGCATGTATTTCCTGAATCATGGACGGCATTTATAGAGATTCTAGAGCCCAGCCTGAGACAGCAAGAACATGGGCTTTGGAGTCAACAAGAAAAGTGTGTTAAGCTCTTGGAGCCATGGTACCCTCTTGGAAGATCTGGAGTTTAAAAAATCTACTTTATGGGATTTTTGTAGAATTATGATATGGAATATGTAAAGCACCCAGCACAAAATTGGTACTATTTAAACTAATTCTATTTTACACTGCTTTCCAGTGTAAAGAAGATTCTCTGTTCTTCCATAATTCTGCCAAATGTTTCTGTTCTTGTTCTCGAATAATTCTCTGCCATCTTATAGAGATGGAAGATATTTTCTCATAGGACATATATAGGATTCTTTTTGACCATCTACTAAAAACATCCACAGTTTTGTCTAGTATGAACCAAATATGGGTGGTCAATTTATATTATTTCCAGTCTTCATAATCTTGCTTGAAGGTAGATATAATTATCCCAGAGATGTTAAGTGATTTGTCAGGTGGAGAGACCTCAAACTCTAGAAAGTAGGATTCACATTTAAGTACTTGTCATTCCCCCAAGCCTCACTGGTTCTGTCTGCATTGTGTCATATGGAGGTTAGGTGCCCATGAGAAGAAACACTGGAATGAAATCAGGAAAAAAAAAAGTCATTTATATGATGCTCCACTACAAATTGGTAAGAATTCATGTTTTTAAAAAGATTTTGATTATAATCATACCTTTCCATTTTAAATTGCTTAACTGTGTTGTAAAAATTTAAGCAGTGCTTAAACAATCTCTAACTGAAATCAAATGGTGGTGTTACATTTGCTGTATGAATAGAGCAAAATACTTCACACCTAGAAGAATATTGCATTTGTTAATTCTATACTATCTCTGAAGGAATAGAATGATTAGGCGAATAAGTTATGTGGGTAAAACATCTTTTCAAACACTGACTTCTAATGTCTACACTCCATTCCAGCTCTGTCGTATCACACCTCTCAGTAGAAAGATAAACTTTTAGTACAAGTTGCCATTCAGTCCACAATTTTAATAAAATTGTAGTTGATAAATATCTTCAAACAGGCATATTGCTATGTAAGTCAAGAGCACTGTGACTCACTGTATATGGTTTTGATGCATTGAGTTTCTGTACCTGAATGTTGTATATCTGTGAGCTTAATAATTTCAGAGTGGTTTTGCAACAGTGTAAGACTGATACTCCAGGTCTTCCTGCTCCTTGCTGTGTGTTCAGTTTTCATGTTTAACTGAAATTTTAATAGTGTCGATGATTGTAACTTAGTTTATTAAAATTTCGAATGAAGATAAAGATTAAATATGTACAAACACTATGAAAGAGGTTTATATTCCTGACTTCCTAGTTATTGTGATATAAACTGAATTGTGTAAGATAAGTATTACATTAATAGAAATCTGCACGAAGATAGTATTCTTGGGGTGTCTGGGGGGCTAAGTTGGTTAAGTGTCTGCCTTCAGCTCAGGTCATGATCCTGTGGTCCTGGGATGGAGCCACACACCAGACTCCCTGCTTAGCGGGGAGTCTGCTTCTCCACCCCCCTCCCCCCTCTCAGCATATACACGCTCTCTCTCTCTCGCTCAAATAAAATTGTTTTAAAAAATTGTGTTCTCTTCTTGACAATAGTATTTTTAATTATGAAATTCCAATCCTATATTTTTAAAATGTGCTATTTCAATTTTATATAATTTAGGTTTTCAAAGGGACCAACTGCTATTTTACATTTTAAATTTTCTTGGTGGGACATGAATATAAATAGGATATAACATCTGCAACTTGTGAGCAAATACCAAATGAAGTAATCTGAAATTTTCTGGAATGATTTATTTGAATACATTATGAACTTTTTTTTGAAAGTAAAAATTCTTAAGATGACCTCTTTTGCATTAATTATTCTACAAGTAGGCTGAAGGGGGAAACATAAAGTCAAATGATTAAGAGTATTGAGAATTTTTTACCCTATTTTTTATAGGTTACCTCCTGCATTTTAATAAAACATGTGAATGCCTATTTGGCCTTGATACTAGTAATAGAAAAACTTCAGATGATTCATTTAAATCTCTAAAGTTCAAATAGTATGAGAGATCTAACATATGACATATAGGATTCTCAGGATAAAATTGAAAATATCTCTTGCTAATCCTCAAAGTTCAGAACAACCTCTTATAGGATATTTGATGCACCAATCTCTGATTTCTGCTAAAGGTAAGGAATAACTAAAGAAAAATGCCTCCATAATGTGGTTGTATAATTTATCCAATCCATTTCATATATTTTTATTTAGTATCTATTTGGCAAAGGGTGATGAAAAATAAAGACAAGGTTCTTGGCTTTGTGGAATTCACAGCTGGTAGGTTATGCATACATACAACAGACAATCACATAAATTGTTTCAATGCACTTGCTAAATATTACATGAAGAAAAAATAAAACATTATAACAGGGACGACCCCCCCCCCCCATAACCTAGAGAGTCAGGCGCAGAGATTTTTAGAATTGTAAGATGTAATCTCAGATGATCTGAAAGGTGATGTAAGATTTTCAAGGCTAGAAGGAATGGGGAAAGCTTCTTGACAGAGGGATGGAGATTATATATATATATGCATGCAGTGTTCTGAGGGGAGAGATGAGAATTTATTTTAAATAAAGACATGGAGACTGAGGTAGCTAAAACAGAGTTGCAAGAGTTCATTAAATTGAAACTGATGAACTAGGTGGTGGTGAATACAGTGGGTTTTTGTCAGTTAGGTTAAAGATTTTAAAAGCTAATCTAGGACCGTAAGGAAGGCAAAGCATATTGAGGAGAGAATTGGCTTAATCAGATGTGCAAGTTTGATTTTTTTTTCAAGATTATTCTAGGTTCTTTGTAAACAATGGTAAAGTTAGAACAAAGTAAGAGAAGACGTAGGAAGACAAACTCAGAGGCCACTGCAGTCGTATGGATAACAGTGTTAGTTTGGCCTGGTTGTAATGAATTACAGAGCAAAGGGGAGAGAAGTAAACAGATTTGAGGTACAGTCAGATAAAAAGTGGGACTCACTGATCGGCTAGAGGAGGGGATCAGGTATGAAGGATCTTGAGGATAACAGCAAGTAATGAGGCTATCAGTGGAGAAAGGAGACATTGGAGGAAGGATGGATGTGGGGGGAAGGGAGATGTTCGCATATTCAATTTGGACAGTTTGTAAGATGCCTGAAAGTTATCCAAGTGGAGAAGCTGAATAGGCAGTCAGATATGTGTGCATAGGACTTAATAATGAGGTCTCACCTGTAGTTAAATTTGGAGTTTGTTGGTATTGTAGGGGAAGAAAAAATTTTTGTCTTCTGAGTTTTTGGCTGAGTCCTCAGGAATAGATACAAATTAGCCAGAGAAAAACAGGAGTTTATTAACATGTTTATATCATGTATAGGTGGGAAGATACCCAGGAGAGAATGAATACCTCAAAATGGTGTCTTTAAGATTCAGGTTTAAATATCATCTTAACAGGAAAAAGATAGGAGTGTTGAAGGCCTTTTAGGAGTGAGTCCATGAGTTTTAGAATGAACAGACCCTTAGAATAGATGGGAGGGAGGTATGATAGTTTGTGATAATTTGTGACAAAGCTTGTCTGGGTGTAGTGTTGACTTCTAGTGTACGTTGATGAGTCAATTTCCCTTGGTTGAAAAACTCACTCTCAGGAAGTGAACCTACGACAATTGAGTTCCGTTTGGAGAATTCATCTTGAGGAAAGGGAGTTTGGAGAAAACCTCTACCATCATTTGCTGTTTTTAGGTAACTGCGTCTCAAAATAGTCAAATTGCCAAAGTGTCATATTTGGGGTAGTACATCTGCTACCCTTCAATATATAGATTGCTTTTTATTCCATGGGAGGAGATGTGATTCCTTACAAGGATAATATAGTTGTAAAAGAGAAGAGAGGATAGGACAAAGCCCTAAGGAACTCTTCTATTTAAAGTTTTAGCAGAAATGGAGAAACCAGGGCAGGTACAAAGAAGGAAGAATCGGGGTTACAAGTAAACTATGAAAAGTGGAGTAACTTAGGAGCTGAACTGTCTCTCAGTGGAGGGAGCAGTCAACAGAATCCAATTCCTAGTTTTGCATGTGTGAAGTCATTGGTAACTTGCACAGGAGCAGTCACATTGATTTTATTGACCTATAAATACGCTGAGTTGCGGAAGTTGAATTGTGGAGTATAGGGAAGAGAATAGTGGTTACAAAGAGGAACATGGGCTTTAGAAGAAAGCGTTATGGAAAGTACTAGATTATGGTTTAAATGATAATTGGAAGGGTGCACACAAAGTTTAAAGATACGAGGAGAGGCCAGGCACATTTGGCATATACAGTTCCCGAGAAGGGAACAAAGAAGGGATGAAAGTAGTATGGATGAATAGAAGAGTACATTCTGAAAGCTATTAATGGTCATAGTTTTATATATTTAATGTTTCTGAGTTTTCTAATGTTTTTGTTTTGGTTCTTCTTGCAAAGACATCATCTTTAGTATGTCTGGACCATAAACAACATGGGTTGGTGATGAGAGATGATGCTTAAAATGTTGGAGTGTGGAAGGAAATGAAAAATTTATGTGGGGAAGAGAATACTGATGAAATTTGTGTTTCAGAAACATCTCTCTGGCAATGACAGAGATTATGGATTGAAGGTGGCAAAGCTGGAAGTAAAGCAAACAATTTTCATAAAGATTGTTGCTAGTGCTCCTATTCTTACTCTCCCCTCCCTCCCCATCCCACACGCATAGTCACTAGTCTTTTCTTCTCATTGGCCGGAAAGAATCATGCAAGGTTTGACTAGTACTGCCTCGTGTCTGAGCAGTAGTGATGCTGACTGTAGTGGTTCTGATCCTCTTCATGCTACCATGTAGGCTCATGCAGGGCTGGCTAGACCAGTACACAGTAGGAATTCTTTATTCAACACAGTTCTGTCAGGTGTTCTTCTAGCACTCTGTACCAGGCCCTGAGGTTGGCAAAAAGTGGAGAACCAAAATGAAAAGATGATTTAAATAACTTTTTCTTTCTTTCTTTCTTTCTTTCTTTCTTTCTTTCTTTCTTTCTTTCTTTCTTTCTTTCTTTTCTTTCTTTTCTTTCTTTCTTTCTTTCTTTTCTTTCTTTCTTTCTTTTCTTTCTTTCTCTTCTTATTTTTATGTTTTTTATTATGTTAGTCACCATACAGTACATCCCTGGTTTCTGATGTAAAGTTCGATGATTCATTAGTTGCGTATAACACCCAGTGCACCATGCAATATGTGCCCTCCTTACTAACCATCAGCAGTCTATCTCATTCCCCCACCCCCCTCCCCTCTGAAGCCCTCAGTTTGTTTCTCAGAGTCCATAGTCTCTCATGCTTCATTCCGCCTTCTGATTACCCCCCCTTTCTTTATCCCTTTCTTCCCCTACCGATCTTCCTGGTTCTTATGTTCCATAGATGAGAGAAATCATAAATAAAAAATAAAAAGATCCCAAAAATAAATAAATAAGTAAATAAGTAAATAAATAAATAAATAACTTTTCCTTTAAGAAGTAGACATGGCCATTGTTTCAAGACGTGTGGCAAGGTGTTCCCAATCACATAAATTTTTTTCTTTTGAGTTCTGTTCATTATAATGAGATAATAAGCATTTAGTAGGTGATCCCAAACTACTTAGCAAAGAACAAATGGAGTGGTATATTTTGTCCATTTACAGTTAGTGGTGAACTTGAGCTCCTCCACACACTTGGCTTTAAGGCGCCAAAGGTAAAAAGTGAGAATTGCACCATTTACTTTTTACTTTGAAACAGTAGAGCATAGAATACATACCCCAACAGCAGTGCACATAAAATATCTAACTACCCAGGGTTATTTTTACTTATCTATGGTAAACTTTTTTTTTCTTTTTCATTTTTGGCTGCTAAAGGTATGTTGCTAAGCAGTTTACATTATTGTACTGGATAATTATATCAAAACTGTTAAATCCCTAGCATATTCTCATTATGTATAAATTCTGCCCACTACCCAAGAAAACCTACCAAGCATTAAAACATCTTTTTCAGAAGCCAATTTTTGTCTTCTGGGTAGTGTCACTTAATCAAAATGTGTTACCGACACTTGCTAGAAAGCTAAGTTTTTAAATCACTGTCTGTGTATGGGAAAACCAAACCATATCTGTTAAAGCAAATAAGTAAAACAAGCTACATGATGAACTGATGAATTTTTATTGAACTTGATTTTTCTCACTGGCCTGGAAAATACCAATAACATACAGGTTTACAGAGAAACACTCAGAAAGAGGCTCTATCCCCAATAGTCAGTCGACAGAAAATCTCTTGTGTGCAACAATAGCCACTTTGTAAACCCTCTTCCATATCCTTACTATTTTTTTCAGGGGAACTTAACCTGGCAACATGAAACAGCAGTGGACCTTCTAGAGAAATAGGCTAAGAATGGCCCTTGGAACAGTGGGTTTGGTACCAACTCAGTGCACAGGGAATGAAATGTCTCCTTTTACCTCTAGTAATACTTCCTTCATTAAGGTTTACTGTGAAATTATAATTGCTTTTTGAATGAAATAATTGCTGTACAACATGTATGAAACTCAGAACTAATTTTGGATGTGTTGAAACTCTCCGATAATTTCTTTTGGAAGGTTATTGGATTTAACTTTAAGTAGACTATCAGTTATGACTATTTTGGAGCATCAATTACTTAATTATTCCAAGTCAGGCCATCTTGGTTCAAATACTGCCTTTGCCATTTATTAATTTTTGGCCTTGGAGATATATAAACTCCCCTTGTCTTAGCTTCCTCATCTATAAAGTGAGACTAATGCTAGTAGCTAATTTATCTAAGCGTTAATTTGAGCATTATAAAGCTAATATGTGTCAAAGGCTTAAATCAAGGCCAAGCACATGATAAACACGTGTGTTTCATTATCATGTTTATAAGCCTGTTTTAGTCAAACTTTATTTCTGCTCTGTAATTGTAATCTTAGTTTACAAGGTAAGAGTGAATATTGCTGAGTTCAGAATTTTTCCTCTATTTCCTTACTAAATAAGATGAAAACGCTAATCAGTAAAAATTCTTTTTGAATAGAGTTTTAACTAAATTGAACTCTTTCTCTGCTGAAATTAAGTTCAACTGATGTGATTCGGTTTTGAATGTCCTAATGCATTTATCTTGTTTACAAAAGGTTTACCCGTGACATACAGCAGATTTGGTCAAAGTAATGGAATAGTTTCATTCTTCTCCAAGACTCTGAATATACACACAGTGAGGAAGGGAAGTACATTAGGAATCTAGGGACAGAATTCGATGCTAAATAGTAATTGAAAAAGATGTGTTGCTTGGAAACTGCAGAGAACACCGCTTTGTTTCAAGTGAAGGGTAATACAAATCATGCATTAAAATAGTAGAACCTTTTTAAAATTTCAACAATGCAATTGATGAGAGTTTTAATAAGCTCTGACATATAACTTAGAATAGTACGTTTCAATCATACAGATGGTTCATTAAGATAACCCACAGCATTGATAGATTTATACTGAGGTTTGATCACATACCTTATGAAGCTTCAGGTTATGGTTGCATAAACTGGACTCAGATTAAGGGTAATGAAATATTCCTTCTAAGAATAATCACCCTTTCAGAAAAAACTGCAGCTAATCAGAGGTGTCATGCACCATTGAGTGTTGTGCATAGGACTTGCTGTTTAATAGCTATTTGGTGACATTTGCAATTGGATGCAGTTAATAAACAATGTAAGATGCTAATTTGTTACTTGGCAGGAGGAGTGAGTCCTTTTGCTCCCTCCTAATTTCAAAACATGATGACCCTGAAAGTTAATGAAAATAAAGGGATGCACGCATTATAAAAATCATAAGGCAAAAAAAAAAAAAATCATAAGGCAGTGGCAGTACTACTCATCCTTTGGCTTTTTGAGGGATGAAATTCAAATACTTAACAGACAAGGCCCCTGAATTGCAAGGTGTTCACTCCATCATTAGTTTCTCTCTCCTGAAGACTTGTTATATGCAAGTCTCTTCCAATGGTCTTGAAAGTTCTTCCAATTTGGATACTAATTGATCTGCACATAGAACTATTTCTTAGACCCTGATATTCTGGAAATCTATTCTTTTTTTTTTGACCCAAAACTTAAGCTAATATCTTCTTAGCAAACTATAACCCAGCATTAAGCTGGTTATTTATGCATTAGTCATCAGAAGTTGGTTTTAGTTCATCTTAAATAGATCATTTTATGTCAACTCTATTTTAGTCTTTATTTTTTATATTTTTAATTGAAAATCAATTAGCCAACGTATCATTAGTTTCAGATGCAGAGTTGAATAATTCAGTTGCATACAACACTCAGTGCTCATCACATCATGTGCCCTCCTTAATGCCCATCACCCAATTACCACCCCCCCACCTCCCCTCCCGCAACCCTCAGTTTGTTTCCTATAGTTCGGAGTCTCTCATGGTTTGTCTTCCTCTCTGATGACTTTCCGTTCAGTTTTCCCTCCTTTCCCCTATGATCCTCTGTGTTGTTTCTTATATTCCACATATGAGTGAAACCATGTGATAATTGTCTTTTTCTGATTGACTTATTTCACTCAGCGTAATACCTCCAGTTCCATCCATGTCAATGTAAATGGTAAGTATTCATCCTTTCTGATGGCTGAGTAATATTCCATTGTATATATGAACCGCATCTTCTTTATCCATTCATCTATTGATGGATATCTCGGCTCTTCCCATAGGTTGGCTATTGTGGACATTGCTGCTATAAACATTCTAATCTTTAAAAGCTCACAATGAACTGTAAATTAGACATCAATAAAATCAATTTTATGGCAATTATCCACCATTAAAATTGTAGGTATGCCCAGAAATTACTTTTGATGGATTTTGTTAACAAGACATTGTGGGACCTTTTTCTCTGTTAATAAAAATAATAGGGTTAAGAATGCATGTATAAGGAGTGCCTGGGTGGCTGTCAATTAAGCATCCAACTCTTAATTTCAGCTCGGGTCATGATCTCAGGGTTATGGGATGGGCTCTGCACTGAGCACTGGAAACTGCTTGAGATTTTCTCTTTTCTTCTCTGCTCTCCCTCTCAAAAAAAAAAAAAAAATCAATGCATGTATAATGGACAGTTATAACTTTGGTATGAAATTAAGATTCAGAACTTAAGGGTAATACTACAAATGGTGTAGTTAAAACTGTAGCAATAATTATCTCTAAGACAAATTTTTATTATATATACTAAAAATAATTTTTAAACTATCTTACCACTTTTTTTGGCTGCCTATATTTCAGATTGGAAAATATTTCTGGCATTCTTCTATTAAACTTTAAATGGAAATTTTTTAACTTGACAATAATGAAGAGTGTAAACTTATTTATATAGTGATTTGTGGTAAATACGGTCCTATTTTTTCCACTTACGTTTCACAATTGAATACTATACCATTTAGGATAGACAAGGTTATTCTGAGATAACTAACATCACAAAAAACTTCCAGAGTCAGAAGAAAAAAGGCTTATTTCTTGCTCAAGCTAGAATATCCTGGAGGAGGAGAGAGTTCTCCTGGTTGTAGTGTCTCTGGGGCCAGTCTGAGGGAGCAGTGAACATCTCAAATACATGTCGGAGGGAAAAGAGAAGTGGGGAAAGGTAGTCTTGCACCCACTACTAAATACTTCAAATATTAAATATTCACAAGTTTCTGAGAGTAGATCTTAAAAATTATCATGACAAGAAAAGAGTAACTATGTGAGGTGGTGGATATTAACTTATCATTTCATAATACATACATACATGAAATCATTGTGTTGTATGCCCTAAACAAATACAGATCTTATGTGTTAATTATATCTCAAAACTAGAAAAAAACAAACTGGGCTTCATATGTGACATTCATCATTTCTCACAACTCATTGACTAGAACCGGTTTAACCATAGGGATATCAGGAAATATAACCTATGTTTTTCCCTAGAAGATAGGAGAACCAGAAATAAAGGTTGAATAACTCTGATAACCACCACTGCTGATAGATTTTATTCTTAGCATTGTCTACAGATAGACATAAAACAGATGCTTAGGAAATTTAAAAGGCTTGTTCAGGATCACCTAGTAATTAAACTTGAGAACCAGAATTCAAATATATATTTGTAAACACCAGATTCAGTGTTGTTTCCGTTAAAACTTTGGTTATAACTGTATTCAATCCACATCTACTTCAAAAGTGTGTGTAATGAATTTGTAACCATTGGTTTCTATATAACCAGACATGTTTTTTTCTCTTGTTGCAGGCCATTGTCCCAATGGCCACCATTAGTACATACTATAGAAGTCTGATATGTAGCAAGTCTTAAACTGAACTTCTGGGGGGAAAAAAGTATACTCCAGTCTTCTCTTTTAGTTCAGACGCTTGGTATGATTGTCTACTTACCTACATATTTCAGGATTATCCTCAACTTTTCCCCTAAGGATCACATCTCAGAAATGTGACTTCTCATCCACGCACTTTTCAGAAGTTAGTGCTTTCCTTCAGGTATAAAAGAATAATTGTACCACACACTTGTTTAAAACTTCAAGAAAGACTTTATTTAAGACTATTGCATTAAGGATCAATTCTCTTGCAATAGAGAAGAAAGATTGATCTCTACTGAAAAAAAAAAAGGTGGGAGACTTTTAAGTGGGGTAGGGTGGAGTAAGGATGAGCTAGTGGGGAGGTACTGGAGCACATGAGTGGGGACGGTTGGTCAGTGTGATCAGGCCCCTTGTGTTTGGTAACTGGTGCTGATTGAAGTTGGCCTCTCACCCTCCCATTAAGACTGAGAGGTAAGGACCTTCCCTTTGTTGATGATTGTGTTTGGAAACTGTGTCTTTCAAGTCTTTGAGAAAGATATTCTTGAGTTGTAAAACTGGAAAGAGGGTGGGAGAATATGTACATCTCAATGGGGTAGGTAATTTATAATTGCAAATTTTCTAAAGCAAATATTCTAAAAAAAGGGAAGTGAGGGGCATAGAGTTAGGAAGAAATCTACTAATGTTAGTCATGCTCAGGGGAATGTTAAGGACTTCTTGGTCACCTGTTGTTATCTCCCTTCCCTGTCCCTGTTGTCTCCCCATTCCCATCTATATTTTTCCCTAGCTTCTGAGATGTGTCCTCTCCCAGTAATACAAGTTGGATCACATCACTCTTTTCCATAAAAAAATAATTCTTGACCCTACCCATGCTTAAAATGTTTACAGCTTTAGACTTCTACCATTCCATTTGCCCGATATGTGCATTTCCTATCCCACCACCCTGTTCTTCTCATTGTTCTTTAAAAATAGTTTGACTATCTTTGCATGTCCCCATTCACTCCTTTTAAAATAGTCTTTCTTCCTTTCTCTCCTTACCAGTACTTTAGCAGACCAGCTCAAATTTCACCTGCTTGATCTTTCTCTTCTAGGCAGGGTTAGTCTCACCACTATCTGACCTCAATATACAAAGCTGTCTCTCAATAGAAATCACCAGATTGTTCTATTTGTCTATTTGTAGTCCTGCCTGCTTCTTTGTTACCAAGCGCCTCTAGGACAAGGACTTTGTATAATTTAGTTTTGTATTTTCAATACTTACCAATTGTCTTAGTACACAGTTATTACTCAGTAAACATTTTTAGAATGCTCTTTGATATCAAATATTTTGTATACAATGGTAAATTGATTTTATAACTTTTTTAAAATACAATCAGTAAATCCATTATGTAAGTATATTCAATAAAGATGTTAACTTAGGTTCATATCCTTGAGGTCCTATCCTTGATAAACTTCAAGCTTCTTGAGGAGCATACTGTTTAATGATAAACCAGGCAGATGTGCATGGCTCATTTAAGAGAATGAGTAAGCTTGGTGTGGACATTGCCAGAGACCCCAGTCCTCAGAGATCACCTCATCTTCTGGAAGGAGCATTGCACAGTAGGCTGAAAGTGAAGGGAGCTAGTTCAGGCCAACTCCTGGGATGGAAGCATTCTGCACAGAAAGAGCAGCTCATATGGAGGCATGAGAAATAGAACATTTTTTGGAAACTACATGTAATTGAGTATTCTTGAAGCGTAAAATGAATAATGGGGGAGGGGTGGGAAGAGGGGGTGCAAAGGAAGTCTAATTAGTCAAGGAAAGTGCACAAGGACCTATAATGCCATCCAAGGCAATTTAGAACTGATCCTGTCAAGATGACGAAACTGAAGTGCCCCAAGCCTTTGTATGATTTGTTCAAGCTCACACGGAGCTCACTAGTGAGGGGTGAAGATACAACCTTGCCCTCAGCTTGATACTTAATGAGTGTTTGTTTCTTCAGAATATGTTGTAATCAGTAATTAATTAACCTTGAGTCCTGAAATCCCTATGAGATAGAGCTAAGTTTATTTCACTTTTCAAGATGAGGCTGATTAACAGAACCAATGAGTCAAGGCCGTGATGCAATCATTTTGAATTACCATCATTTTGGATTAACATTAGGCAAATTTTACTGCTCAGTTTTATTCCTGTCGTTTCCCTCCTAGTAAATTATATGTTTACATCTTTGAATCAAGACCCTAATAGTCCATCTAAATCTTATTTTTAAAATTCGTATTTTCTGACCCGAAATTACCTGACAGGTTTGTTATCCAACTGAGAATCTAACAATGAAATAAATACCTGATAACCATTTTGAGAAAATAAAAAAACGTCATATAGGAAAAAGCAATACCTTTCTCCATACCTATGTATTACCTGGTAAAAGAAAAATGTGATGGCGTAGCCCTACTATCAACTAGTAAGGATTACTCTTAATAGTAAAGAATAAAGGTAATAGTAACCTTTTCAGGTGAGAACTACTTTTTAGTGACATGGTATGCTTCCCAGGTGGACTCTGCACATTGCAAATGAAAATCTGGCCTTTAAGAATACATATTTCCTGAAAAGGTTTTTTTAAATCTATGTAAAGTAATCCTAAGGGTAAATTGCTTAAATGAAATTATTCAAATGCTATCTGGAAGTGGTTGGTGTTCAGAGAATTTACAGTACTCCTGTCTTACTGTATCATCAGGATCATGAGCTTGCTTCAAAGCTTTTGAAATGATTTTTATTTCTTTGTCCTTAGGACATGAGGGGGTGCTGGAGAGTAGGAGATAATTGTAATGGGATTTTTCCCCTCCTAGGATAGGAATTCACTTTAGAATAATTTCTTTCCCCTTCAGTGATAAACAGCAGACGTTTTGATCAAAATAATATGAATAATACACAGCACGAAGCCTCCTCCCTTTAAAAATAAACTGCTTTCTTTTATTAGCTAGAAGCTTTATGTTAGAGAAGATGCTCATGAACGTTGAGCTAATCTTTGAAGGAAGCAAAACTTTCTGATTGACTTTGGCAAATTTCTTCTAACCAATTTAACATTTTCACACCATCACAGAGGATTGTTCAAAACTGTATTTTTTACTCCACATTTTTTTACTGAGCACCAACATGTTCATAACATTTTATCAGCTGAAATAGTTATTTTAAATATTTTAGTTATTTCCACTTTATTCAATCATTTAAAAATTTTCACACTATTTGAAATATGCCTCTATTAGAATAGTGAATGTATATACTTATTAATGGTTTTACTTATATGAGCAGCGGGCTCTATTTTTGTTAAGTATCTTCAAAGTTTGAAGCCCTCTGGTCTATATAATTCTAGTTCTGGAGATTAGCTTTCAATTTTATAATATTTCTAGGCATATTTCATCTCTTACCTAACAACGTTTATGGATTAAGGATACTTAGTGGTATTCACGAATGAAATGGCATCTTTTCATTCCTTTTTCCCCTTGGCATTTAGTTTTGACACTAATTACTATTTCACTCTTTTATAAAACACTACTAAAACTTGACTGCTTGGATAAGTCTTTGTTGATTTTCTCTCTTTTTGCTCTGTATTTTCTCACTCATCCTCCTGAACTTTGGTTCTCCACCTAAAGGCAACTCTTCTAAGACTCTCACCTTGAGTTGTCTTCCTGTCTGTTCCCTGGGCAACCACAACCACACTCATTATTTAACCATGTAAGTAACAAGAATTCTCAACTCCACCTGCTTGTCATTTTCACACACTCATTTCAAGCTTTACATATTCAGAACTCAAAATCTTCCCTTCTCAAATGTGTTTTTTTCCCCCTATTCTCTGAGAAAATGAAACAATCACTAGTTACCCAACTCAAAAATGTGACTGTTATTCTAGATTCTTCTTTTTTCTCTTACCATCCATCAAATTAGTAGTAAGTTCTAAACAATTCTAGTTTCTAATCATTTTTTTTTTAATCTTTATTTTCCTCTCCGTCCTAATGTTAATTTTGATCTGGTCCTTATAATGTTTTTCATGTAGATTAGAACTAAGTTCCTTTCCTTTTCCCATCTTGCCCCAATTAGTCCTTCCTCCCTATTTGGATTTTCTTTCATTGATGAATCTAATTATATTGCCCTTTTGCTTAAAAATATTACCTCTGGATTAGCATTGACTAAATGATTAAAATATGACCTTATCAACACACTTAGGACTTTTCAGGATCTGTCTAAAATCTGCTTTTTTAAGTCTTGTTTCTACCTTTTCTGCACCATACAACCCAAATTAATACCTGCATCAATTATATATAAGGTCTCAAGATGTTCAGTTAATAAATGAAAATTCAATTCAAAGTACTTTTCACTGTTGTATTTAAAGACAGCATTAGTTCAATATAAGAAATAACATTTTCAGATTTAGGCAATAACTAATGTATGTTTTCGAGTCAATCACCTATGCCATAGTTACTGGTTTTTAATTTTAGAACCAAGCAGAAATTGGATTTTCTCAAAATATCACGTTGACCATCATTGAACATGACTGATGATAAGGCTGCATTTTGGGGAAGACATTGTGTTGTTTTATCCCTTTTAATCCTCAGAAGATATGCCATTATACAACTTTGACCTGTACTTTATCATTACAGTGATACAATTAAAATTTATTATATTTTCTAATGATATTTTAATATTATTCTTGAAAAGGAAGAAAATCTTCAGATACTTTAGCTATTTGCTCTTCAATCTTTCTAACCCAAGAGATAACAAACCCAGGGTTTATTTTCATAAACAATGGCCCTGAATCTAAGCCACCACATGTTTCTTTTATGTAAGGTATCCTAGTTATAATGCATTCAGTGTTTTGAAAGCCACTTGGGAACTGAAAAACTAGTTTCACAATGTTTTAGATGGACTTTCCATTTTTGGTAGAATTGACTGTCATTTAGGACAAATTCACACCCAGGCTTATAGAAATTTTTCAATTCAGGTGTTCTAATAATTGTTCATTTCACAAGAAACTGTTAAAAAAATTGGCAACTGTGTAAAATTTAAAGATCTTACTGGCATTACTCAGTGATTCATGAATCTGGCAGCATCCCATCTAGCAGGTAGAAAAGAGCTCTGAAGAGCTATGTGAAAAGACTTTCACAGGTAGAACAAGGCGGGGAAAGGAAGTTTCTATCAAAGAGTGGATTGTTTCAGGCAAGGACACTTTGCTATGGGAGAAAGAAGGGGTCTTCTTTTTAAGATGTATTTATTTTAGGGAGAGAGCGTTGGAGGGACAGAGGGAGAGGGAGAGAGAATCTCAAGCAGACTCCATGCTGAGTGCAGAGCCCAATGCGAGGCTCCATCTCAGGACCCTGAGATCACGACGTGAGACGAGACCAAGAGCTGGCCACTTAACCAACTGCGCCACCTACGCACCCCCAGAGAAGGTATTTGACATGGATTTCCTCACTATGCTCGTCAGATAATTCCAGATTGACTTCTGGGAGAAGCTGTGAAACTCAAAGTAGGTATTACGATTTGGTTTGCTGAAGTGGGACTTATCTCAAGTGACTTTATTTTGGGCTTGTCTCTTTTTTAATGGATACAGATTTAAATTCTTTGAAGTCATTTGGTAACTTCTATAATACTAATTTTAATATTTTAATACACTCTCTGGTATAATTTGATTTTGACATGTGATGCATTTGAGTCCTTGAGAATTCGAGATTCCGCTTCACTCTATCCTTTACTGACTCCCCCATCTTGAGCCAACATCCTTTTGTTTATAAACTTTTTTTTTGTATACCAACCTTTACCTAAAATTTCTAAGAAGAAAAAAACCCAGTAAACTTAGTTCATTTTCTGCAAATGATCTTTAAATTAAGATTCAGGCATATTAGACCTTATCACAACTATGATACTTAAGGATTTAGTTGAAGGCCATCTGGTCCTTTCCGTACAATTGTAACCGGGTTTTGTAGAAAATGAAGCTGCGAATCAATGCTTTCTGCAGTTGGGGATTTAAATTCGGGAGCACTAGCTAACTCGCAAGTTTTTAGCATGATTACATTTATCTATATTTAAAAGTACAAAGGAATCCACATGCTGGAAAGTAATTGCTCTGTTGCCATAGGGAAAGAGATTAGGAAAACTGAGTTTAAGGAAGAAACTGCCTGGGTGGTAATCCCTTTTATTATCTACTCTAAGCCATAAATAATTCTGTCCCTCGCCTAATAAATAATTATGTCATGAACTCTAAGGTCAGAGGACTTGGGCGAGATTGTTAGGAAGTACAACAATTAGAAACTTTCCGTATTCCTAAGGTCATATTGTCTCTTTTAAAATATGTATTTGACAGCACTGAATGCGATACAGATGGTAATGCACACAGCGGGGGAAGACAATTACCAAAACCATTCATTTACTAGGTGATCTCTAAGCCCCTTCTAACTTTAAAATTCTATGCCTATGTCTAAATTAGAGTCGTTTTCATTTAAATCGACAAAGCTAATCATATGTTTTAATTAAGATATGTTCCTTTCTTTAAATGACTGTGTGTCAGATCAGGGAATTATGTTAATGGGGAACCCAGAATTTGTCTGGAGAGCCAGGGTCATAGAGCAGGCTGAATTTAGACAATGACTGAGATCTCACAAAACAAGTTTACTGGCAGAGCCTGTGCTAAGGCGTTTGTCAGTTGGGTAGGGGAATAGACAGATCTATAGATGGGGACAGGAAGGAGAATCCGTGGAGATCAACCTGGGGTAAATAGGTAAGGCCAACTTGGGTTTCAGGAAAAGACAGGTAAAGCAAGCTGTAGACGTGTGTCTCTAAACCTATTTTTCTTTTGGGTCTCGGATGTTCCCCTGCCAGTTTTGCTTCCAAGATGCACTCCCTTAAGCTTCATTTCTCCTAGTACTCTGAAAGTGATCTTGGATCCGTTTTGCTACCAAAAAAAATCTTTAATAATTGTATGGAACCGAGTGTAGATAACGTTGTTAGAGGCAGTTCGTTAGATTCTAACAGAATACCTGGAGGCCAGCAAAGAGGAAGGCATGGTCAGCTACAGGGAAAGGCAGAGGCCTGTCCTGGCAGTGTTCCAAAAACCACAAGAAGCCAGATCAAACCGGAGAGGCCCAAAATGGCAGGTGTTATGATGGGAAACCCCTGGCTAAATAAGGAAGAAAAGGCGCAAAACTCTGCTTCCAAGAAATCCCCGCCCCAAGTAGTGAATATTCTACCCACTTATGAACAGCTATCAATAAAAGAAACGCAAACTCCCCAGGGTGCAACTTGCTCTCCTGACCTTGACCATTCTCACATTTCGAAAGCGTGCTTTTGCTTTAATAAACTTTCTCACTTGTGTCCCTTGTCCACTGTATTGTGTCTGTACTTGAATTCTTTCTTGGGATGAGACCGAGAGACTTTGGTTGACATCTTTGGGACAGGCTGGATGGGGGCCTCAGGGCATGGGGTCTCCCCAGTTCACCAGGCACTAATATGGATAAATCATAAGCATATCATAAAAGCTGGGTCTGGGGTAGGGTGGGTTTTAGGATCCCCTATGGGCTGTCTAGGTAGTTGCTGATAATTTAGTAATTTTCGAGTCCTCTTCATTGCCATTTGCTACTTCCAGTACCTAGACCTCCACTGTGAGGCTGAGATGGGGTCTCGACAGTCAGGCATTTGATCAGAAATGAAAGGAAAATAATCAGCTTCAATGAGTAGATAATAAATTTGACAATTTCTCTGGAATGCCCTACTTCCTCCTTACCTGTATAGGGCTCACCATCTCTCAAACCCCATTCCTAATATAAAAAGCTTAAACGATCGTTCTTGACCAAGGTGACCACCTCTAAGTCTAAATTCTTCTTTCCTTCTCATTGGAGTCACTGGTGGCCTTCTAGTGGCCCTTACATTGTTTTCTTGAATGACTTAACTATTTAATGCAACTAAAAACTTCAGATGTTTCTGATTACTGCTCACCAGGACCACTACCTCCTTGAGGAAATTAACCAGGAAGTGTAAGCTATAATAGCATAGTTCTGATGGGATGGTGATTGTGTCTATTGTGTTCAGTGATATATCACTGAAGAATGCACCCAATAAATAAATACTTGTTAAATACATGAATAGAAGTGAGGGCAAGGAGGAGACAATGCCCAGTTCTGAATGGAGCAAATGAGTAGATATTTTCCATTTTTGAAAACAAGAAACAAAGGAAAGTAAGTTTAAGGAGAAAAGATAAATCTTATGTCAAGAATATTAAATATGCTATGGCCATGTGGTGATCAGCTGTTGGTACATACCTCTCTCCTCGCAGATGTGTAATGTATATTGTTTCCTCTGGGTGCTAAGTGTCATGATGGAAAACAGATTTTTATTTGTTCCTATGTAGCCAATATTGAGGAAGTGCCTGTCACACAACAGGTACTGAATATATCTGATTCCAATAATAATTGGGTTAATTTAGTTAATATCCTATGCATTTCCCCTTTTATGAGTATTCAGAAGTAATTTTTTTAATTGTTCACGTAGTGTTTTTTCATATGTCAGTTACATTAACTAGTTCAATTCTCAGAGCAATACTATGAATAGTCCCTATTTTACATATAAAGACAAGCACAGACAGCTTAGGTAAATCAGTCAAAGTCACCAAGCTAGTACATAATGGGGCTGAAGCCTGAATGCAGTCTTTCTAGAGGCCATGCTGTTCTCCATCATCTTATTCTTGTTACTTCCATAATCAAAGTAATGCTTTATAATCTTATATTGGCTAGACTTTAAGCAAAACAGGTGGCAAATGAAAGAATTGAAAGGAATTTATACCCATATATTTAGGGGGAAAGATACGGAAAAATGAGAAAGCACTCCACAGTAAAACCAAGACGCTTAAGACCACCTGTGAGAAACTCTAACACTAGGAAGAGGAGAAAGGGAGAAACATAACATAACATAAATGCTCACTTTTGTTTTTTTAAGATTTTATTTATTTGACAGCTAGAGAACACAAACGGAGAGCAGCACAGAGAGAGGGAGAAGGCAGGCTCCGGGCCAAGCAGAGATCCTGATGTGCGGCTCAATCCCAGGACTTGGGGATCATGACCTGAGCCAAAGGCAGATGCTTAACCGCCTGAGCCACCCAGGAGTCCCCATAAATGTTCATTTTAATGCCACCACTGAGGGAAGCATTTGAATTAGCAGGTTACTGCAGTTCTCCAGGGAAGAGAGCACTTGGGGGAAGTGAGGAATGGAACAAGGTGAAGCTGAAGAAACTTATAAAGTGTAATTGAACCAACAGAGTAATCGAAGAGTCATGAACAATGAAAAAAAAAATGTGAGGAGTAAATGTGATTCTCACACTTCTGGCTTTGACAAGATGAATCTTAGACTTGGGATCATAAGGATACAGGGGAATCTGGATCCTATTGATGTAGGAAAGATGTCGGGGTTGTGGGAGCCAAGAAAGAATTCTTGAGATGTCTTTGGTGCAAAAAGGTGGTTTTATTAAAGCAAGGGATGGGAACTGTGGACAGAAAGAGCTGCACCACTGTGAGGAGTGGCCCATTATATACTTTCAAGTTGGGAGGAGGTTAGGGACAGAACAAGCCTCCAAGATATTTTGAAAACAAGGTTTCCAGGACCTTGGGGGGGGTGCCAGCTATTGTTAGGAAATGGTCATTTATTGCTGTTTAGTAAAAACTCAGTCATGAGACCCTTCAAATGTATATCAGTGAGCCATAGGCTTGGGGGATGATGGCCAACAGAAATCTTGGGGAGTTGAGGTAAAGGAAGTTTCCAAAGGACTTTTTCTATATTAAAGGAGACTTAAAGGATCCTCGGGGCTTGGGCTAAGATTGCCTTTTGCCCTTAGCAAAGTGTCAGCATTGAGGCTGCTGAGCTCCCAGTGGAAGGTCACTCCGCCTGTTTCAAGGGCTGTAAGTAGTAAAGAAATGTGATTTTTCTTTTGCCTTTGTTTCCCACATCAATATTTTGTTGCCATGATGAATTCACTTGGGGATATTTTTAATTTAAGAAACTTAGATGTATCTCTAGCCTCTTTTCTGGGACAATGCGTGTTTAATTGCCCACTTACCCGTTTATCTCTAGAACCCCTTAATTTGAACACATGTAAAACTAGATTCATGAGCTCTCTCCACACCTACTTCTGTGCCAGTGTTCTTAGTCTTCATGAAGGCTACAATCACCTACCTGGCGACCCAGCCTGAATGCGGGGGCCTCCTTAACTTTACTCTCTCCCTGACCTTCACACCTTCACATTCGTACTGACATCCAGTTTATCAAATCTTAACACAATTGAATATGTTCCTTTTCTCTCCCCAACTTTAGATCCTCATTATTTCTCATCTAGATTTAGTGCTACTTTGCTAGATTAATAGGTGTTAACTGAAAGGTGGAAAAGTGGAACTTTCTCCTATTAAAAAGAAAAAAATTCCTTATCCCTACTTCACAAATCAACTCTTTACTTAACACTTAGAACTCAACCAAAAATTGCTTCCACTTGGCAACTTTTTCTAACTTCAAAACTAGGATAGGTCACTTAGTTATAAGTTCCCTTTTTCTAACATTTCACAGCTCTGTGATTACTTGTTCAGTGTCTGTCCTTCAAACCAAATCATGAATACCATAAGGATGTGGTCTGTCTCTGTCTTGTGGACCTGTTTCTTTAGTACCTTATAATAGGAGATTTTCAGTAATTCATGAAATGAATGAATGAAAAGCGGTAATGCAATATAACACCAAAAAAACCCCCCAAAAACAAAAACAACAAAAAAAAACCCCATCCATTTGCTTTCATAACATGAAAACTTGCTGATTTACACAGGAGCAATTTTAAAGTGCACCAGGAGGCATAAAAGGAAACTAGTTCAAATACCTTTCCAGGGAGTGCTGCTGACATTTTAGAGGAGTTGAAAGAGGGAATTGAAACAATTGGTTAAAATAAAAGTACCTTTACTCCTTCATAGTTACCCAGTGACTTGAATAATTGAGAGCAGGCATACTAGCAACCTTGTAAACAATGGAATCAGCACTAAGTACTACGGCAGTAATGCTTTGTTAAATTTCTTTGAAAATGCCACCCACAGATCTTTCTGATTCCGAGCTGGAGCAAAATGGGAACTATAAAATCATTACCTATTATCACAATGCGTTTGAAAATTCTGTAGTCCAAAAAGCGCTATAGCATCCTAAGTGTCAGACATAGGGTGGTCATATTCAGAGGAAAAATTGCCAGGGTCTTAACCCTCAAAAGACCCAGAACAATCTGACAGCCTCTCAGGCAGCTAATGCAGCAGAAAAACTGCTGCAGGTTGACTCTGACCTGCTTTTCTCCCTTGGGAACCTTATATTCAAGTTGGCCCCAAGATTCCCCGTTAGCTAATCCTGTCTCAGGGCTCAAGAGAATAGCAAAAGGTATAATTGATCTTTCTTTTTCACTTAAAATTCTTCCAGGGACAAAGATGATGTCTAAAAAACAGTTCTTAGGATAAATATTGTTCTTCTTTATGTAAAAAAATGTTTTCTTTGAGGACCTTTTCTTTAATTTCCCATGTGATTTTTAACACCTAACCATTGCTCTTTTATTCCGACAGAATAGTGGTGAATATAGACTAGCATAAGTCACTCAGAAATTTAAAATCTAAACAGAAAAAAGTAATTTAAAAATGAAATATTAACTCATTCTCAACTTTGGTCACTCTGGGGATCTGGGTTAGAGAGACACTCCCTTTTAAGTGGATCCAGTCACGACAGATGCCCTTTTACTTAAAAAAAAAATTTTTTTTGAATTGTAGATAATAAGGGATTTCAATTTTATTCAGCATTGACTATCTCAAAAGAAAAATTAAAATGCACCAGATTACTAACTATATTGGAATAAGCATAATAGCTTTATTCAGTAAAGAGTCAGTGGGGCTAAGATTTCTGCATAATGAACATTTTTAACAATTAAGCTGGTGAAAATGAATTAAATGATATCATTTAATAATGCATAAATGTGACAACAAGGTTTTTAGTTCCTACATCTAATATTCAGAACCTGAGGCTGGTGTGGGGGGCAGTGGATGAAGGGCCTTTGAAAACAGTTTAATGTGGGCACTGTTCTAAAGATGAGGACAATCAATATTCAAGTTTGTCCTTTTGTGTCCACCAGTTACCTTTATAATTTGTCTCATTAAGATATTTTTATTTAATACACAAATGTAGATTAATGCCTATTTTTTTTCATAGTATGTATCAAAGTCAACATACTAGGTTCTTTCCAGGCTGTAGCCATGCAAAAATGGGTGCTCTTGTTGGAAATGATGAGGATAATTCCACTAACTGTAAGGAGTCTTCACCTAAGAAGTTGGCAATCAATGATTCTATGTGTATATTTATATTAAATAACTTTTGGAGCCCAGTGTGCTGACCTGTATATGAAAGGAATTCTTTGAGCAATTCTCTAGAGAATTTTTGTTGGAAGACTCCATCCTCCACCCCCCCCCCCCACCACATGGCTTTCAGGTTGCTCTGAGTTCTTTCGATCTGCAGCAGCACTATTTTTTTTTTAAGGGAAATAAGCCCAAAGAATGTTATCGTGAAGACACATATATAGAAAAGATGTGGAAGTCATCCAAAACCAGTAGGACTGTGCTCCCATGTGGCATCAGTGTTCTCCCCCATGGCATAGCTAAGTGTTATGACATACCTGTCTCTACCAACGTTTATCTGCTGAGAGTTAAGTCCTTTTCTTCATTAACTTTGAGCATTTTCCATTGTGGTTTTTTGTTGTTGTTTTTTTTAATCCTAACCCTTGGTCGTGACCATTCATCTGATATTCTCATATAACGAACTTTCTCAGATTTAATTAGTTCATATTTCATTGAGTTTTTTATTTGATCTTTTATTTCAACAACCCCTGGCTAGGCTGTAGATTCATTGGCCCTGGGTGAAGTATTTGCTCTGGATTAGTCAGCTGTAACTAAAGTGATAAAGGGCAATGTATGGTGTTAAGAAAAAACAAAAAACCATGGCCACCAAGAGAATTGTGCATAAGATAGTTTATCATTCTTTTAGGGATAGTCCTCTGAATAAATTTAACATAAGAAATGGACTTATTAGTTACTGTCCATTAAATAAATTGCAAATGTTTTTATTGGGATGACATAAATGGCAATAGTGGGGGAAAACACAGAATAAATGCACAGTTTCTAGTGTAATAGAGCTCTGTGTTTTCCTAAAAAGAGTGGAAATACATATTTTGTACATAAAAGTTTGAGGTATAATTATTTCAGTAACTCCACTTCCTTCCATTATTATGAAATAATGACTTTACTCAGGTGTTTTCAACACTTAATAACGTAGATGCTAAGTTAATTTTTGCTCCAGATCAAATCAGATACAAACCCTTAATAAAAACATTTTTAGATGTCACTAATGACACTTTAAGAAATATATAACCATAAGCAGATGTGATTGACTTTTCTATGGCAGCCATTATCAATGAAATGTGCCAATTCTTTCTTTCATCATGTCCTTTAATTGCAGATCACTTTAATATTAATCTCAAAATGCATTTTGTTCCCCTAAAATTGCTCCTTTATTTCTTAAAATACTCAGTTTTGAAATAAAGTACACATTTAACTCATGAATTTCAACCCATTTTTTAAAAATTTTATAAGCTACTTCTTCATTTCATGAAGACAGGTCATAATTGCTTTTATCTAACTCGCATTGCACATGCATTCAGTATGCCAGGTCTGAACCTTAGACGTATTGTTTTACATACCTTTATTGCTCTGATTATGCTGCACATATTTTTCCAAAATGACACTCCAGTGTACTAAACATTTTTGATATACCTAAAATTTATCATTTTTTCTCTCTTCATTTCCTTGTAACACTTTTTTTAGTGATACTTTCTCAAAAGGAATTCTCATGCTCAAATAACTTTAAAGATAGGAAACAGTGTTTTAAATGAATTATAAAATTACATTCAAAATTTTATATCTTTGAATGTGAGCATATATGGAAAGGTTAGACGTAGAGCAGAATAAATTGTTCCAAGCAAGGCACCTTTTTATTCATTCATTCTGTATGTTACTGTAATTCACTCATGAAATGTATGAATTGTGTAATATTAATATCTGGTTTGTCTTTAAATTCTTTTTTATTCCCTTTGAAAATCTCCAGTAGGGGACAAATGAGTTGGTGGATTACAAATAATAATCTTAATACTGCATTGTAATAACATCATATTAAAATAGTTATTAAGTTCTAAATCCACTGTGTAAAAGTAAAATATTGGGGAATGTAATATTAAGAAAACAAAAATAGGCTACTTTTATCACATAAGATTTTAAATTTTTAAAAATTACTTTAAAAAATAAAAATTACTAACTTTAAAAATCCCCAGTCCTGATAAATTTCTTGACCTATTGTGTGCTCTCAATAAATATTTGTTGAATAAATGAATACCCAAGGTTAAAAAAATTACTAACCTGCTTCTAATAAGGGTGGTTATCTGCCATTGAATGGCTTGTAGGATTCCCTTTCAGATGTATAATGAAACAATCTCTAAGAGTGTATACTTTGCAAAATACACACAAGTGGCTTTTTTAAAAAGATATATTTATTTGAGAGAGGGAGGGCAGCTGGAGGGGTAGAGGGAGAGAGAGAATCTTAAGCAGACTCTGTGCTGAGCACAAAGCCTAACCCAGGGCTCCATCTCACAACCCTGAGCTCATGACCTGAGCTGAAACCAAGAGTCAGACAATCAATTGAGCCACATAAGCAAACCTCGTAAGTGGCTTTAAAACTGTTATGGTTAGAGGCTGGAAGATTTCTGACAGGCATATTAGAAAAAGACTGTGGACTGGTAAAAGTGATCCTGGTGAGGGCTCAGAAAGGAAAAGGAGCTATAGAGAAGCTCCATTTTAGAGAGTATGTAAGTAATCATGTACAGAATGTTACTAGAAATATGGGTGGTAAAGACCATTCGAATGAAGTCTCAGATAGAAATGAGGAACATGTTACTGGTCAATGGAGAAAAGGTGGTGGTGGTTATAAGTGGCAAAGAACTTGTAAAGGGATGGAAAAACACTCATTGTGCAAACGGAAGTGGAAAATAAAGCCAGAGTAGCAATACTTCTATCAGACAAAATACCCTTTGAAGAGACTGTAACAAGAGACAAAGGTGGGCATTATATAACGATAAAGGGATCAATCCAACAAGAAGATATATTTGTAAAGACCTCTGCAGCCAACACTGGAGAGCCTAAATACACAAAGCAAATATTAATAGACATAAAGAGAGAAATTAGTGGTACTACAATAATAATAGGGGACTTTAACACTCCACTTACATCAATGGATAGATCAGACAGAAAATCAATAAGGAAACAGTATCTTTGAATGACACATTGGACCAGATGTATATAACGGTATATACAGAACATTCCATCTCAGAATAACAGAATATACACTTTCTAAGTGCCTGTGGAACATTCTCCAGAAGAGATCACATATTAGGTCATAAAACAAGCCTCAATAAATTTAAGAAGACTGAAATCATACCATCTACCTTTTCCTTTCACCATGGCATGAAATTAGAAATCCAAAGGAAAAAATCTGGAAAAAACACAAATGTGGAGACTAAATGACATGATAAATAACAAATGGGTCAATGAAGCAATCAGAGAAGAAATCAAAAAATACATGGAGACAAAAAACACAACTGTCCAAAATCTCTGGGATATAGAAAAAGCAGTTCTAAGAGGGAAGTATACAGTAATACAGTCCTACCTCAATAAACAAGAAAAACTCGATCTAACTTTATGTCCAAAGGCACTAGAAAAAGAACAAAACCCAAGGTAAATAGAGGAATGGAAATAATTAAGAGAGCGGAAATAAATGAGATACAGACACAATAGAAAAAAATGAAACCAAGAGCTGGTTCTTTGGAAACAAAACGAAACAAAACAAATCCTTAGCCAGATTCACTTAAAAAAAAAAATGACCTAGATAAATCAGAAACGAGAGGAAAAGTAACATCTGACACCACAGAAACACAAAAGATTTTAAGAGAATACTATAAAAAATTATGACAAACTGGACAACCTAGAAGAAATGGATAAATTCCTAGAAACCACAGTCTTCCAAAACTGAAGCAGGAAGAAATAGAGAATCTGAACAAACTGGTTACAAGTTATGAAACTGAATTGGTACAAAAACAAAATAAAACTACCAAAAAATAAAAGTCCAGGATGAAATGGATCCACAGGTGAATTCTACCAGACATTTAAAGGAAAGTTAATGCCTATCCTCCTCAAACTATTCCAAAAAAATTGAAGAGGAAGGAGAGCTTCCAAATACATTCTAGGAGGCCAACGTTACCCTGATACCAAAACCAGAAAAAGAAACCACAAAAAGAGAAAACCACAGGCCAATATCCCTGACGAACATAGATGCAAAAATCCTCAACAAAGTATTAGCAAACTGCATTGTAATACCAGACTAAAAAGAACATTCACCATGATCAGATGTGATTACCAAGATGCAAGATGGTTTAATAGTCACAAAATCAATGTCATACACCATATCAAAAAAAGGAAGGATAGAAATCATGTCGTTTCAATAGATGCAGAAGAAGCATTTGACAAGATTCAACATCTACTCATGATAAAAACTCAACAAAATGAAGTTAGAGAAAACATATCTCAACACAGTAAGACTATAAATGAAAAGCGTACAGCAAACATACTCAGAGATAAAGAGAGCTTCTGGGATGCCTGGGCGGCTTAGTCAGTTATGCGTCCAACTCTTGGTTTCAGCTCAGGTCATGACAGGGTCATGATATCGAGCCCCCTTTCAGGCTCTGTGCTCAGCACAGAGTCTGCTTGAATTTCTCTCTCCCTCTCCCTCTGCCCCTCCCTCTGCTCATGTGCACGTGCACTCTCCCTCCTAAGCAGGCTGTGTGCTTGTTGACTTTTGCTGGCTGGCTGGAGGAGCTGTGGCTGTATATGCTGGTTACTCTTTTAAACTGTGGCTATTTACAGAAAGAATAAAGAAAAAAAATAATAAAAAAGGAAAAAGAAAAAAATGAAATGAAGAAATGGAAATAATAGAAGAAAGGAAAAAGTTTTTTAAAATGAAAAAAAGAAAAGAGAAAAAAACAAAAAAGAATTTTTAAAGTAAAAAAAAAGAAAATTTAAAAGAAATAACACACAACTTTGACTTGTTCTCTGTGCCCCAGCATCACAGGGTGGCGGGAATAGGTTTGTAAACCCTTGGCTCCCCCTTGCAAGCTTATTGTGAGCTAGTCTTCAGTCAGGGCTTTTAAGGTGGAGGAGGAAAGAGTGTTCCCCCCCTTTTAAACCCTGACTTCTTATCTGTGCCCCAAGACTAGGAGTAGTATGGCCTTATGGACCCTGGGCTCACTGAGGTTGCAAATGCACTCAGATCACCAGACCTGCTTGTTTGGGTGTCCAGACCCTGCTCTAGCTGTTGGCTTTTAAGGTGGAGTGGGAATGTAAATTGTTTCAATCTCTAGCCCCTCTCACCAGAAGAGCTCTCCCAGCAGCAACTCAGTGGGGTTCTAGTGTTCTCTCTTATATGCTAGTTGCTCTTCTAAACTGTGGTGGTTTTTTTTTTTTTTTTTTTCCTGTGCCCAAGGACAGAGAGAACCTTTCTGGTCCCTCAGGACTATCCCTCCCCTCTGCCTTTCCTGGCACTGGGGGGTGGGAGTTCGCTTTGTTACCATGTCTCCATCTCTCTCTGCCTTCTCTCTGCCTTCAGTTGTTCAGTAGCTCTTCAGTCTACTCTCAGTTATTCTTCAGGAGGAATTGTTCCATTCGTAGGTGCAATTTGGTGTGTTCCAAGGAGGATGTTACCATCTTGAACCGGAACCCTAGCTGAGGAGCTTTCTTTTCTTTTTTAAAAGATTGATTTATTTCAGACAGAGTGCATGTGAGCAGAGGTGGAAAAGCAGAGGGAAAGGAAGACAAGCAGACTCCCCACTGAGTGGGTAGCCCAATGCCGAGCTCGATCCCAGGACCACGAGATCTCGACTTGAGCTGAAATCAAGAGTCGGACACTGAAGTGACTGAGCCACGCAGCCACCTCTAGCCAAGGAGATTTCTAAGCCACGTGTTGAAAGAGCAGCTTATTTCCTCCTGACTGCTTGCAGTAAAATGCAAGATGAGAGAAATAAATTGAAGGATTTGTTAAGCAATAAGAAGGAACTGGAATTTAGAGATTTTAAAAATTTTAGCCTATTTGCCAAAAAAAAAAAAAAGCCTGTTCCAAAGAGAATACTCAAGAGTGTGACTGACTGCCTGTGTTAATAAGGAAATTACGGTGGGTATAAACCATGGACCCAATCAGCCATCTAATGGAAGCCAGGAATAGAGATGGGATTAAACCAGCAAGAATACTGCCAGCTGGGACTAAAGAGAACACAGCTAAATCGGATGAAGTAGGAAGGCTGCTGGATTTCTTTGGTTCTATAGGACAAAATGGTAAAGTTATTTGGTTGGGAACTTGTGCTGTTCTTCAAGAAAAGGGGAGAATGGCCGTGAACTTGATGCAGATATCATTAGGGCCACCACCTCAGGTCAGCCTGACACTGAAGCCATTAGAGCAGAGTTGCCCAGAGCCTTACAGGGCACATCGCCTGTCCAGCAGAGTATTATAATTTTTATTAATATTGATAAGATATTTTCCTGGCAGCAGTGTTCACCATCTATTTTTTTTCACCTTTTTTACATAAAACTACAGAAGTAAGACTTTATAAATATTAAATATTACCAGTGCTTTATATTATTACCAATAGGGAGTACTCTAGTTGAATAAAAACTTGGCAGGGAATGAAATTATTTCGATTATTGATTTATCTTTCTCTTGATTATCGATTTATCTTAATCATTAATTATGTGATTTTTGGCTGAGCCCTGTCATTCTCTCTGCTTGGGAATTTCCATGAAGACAGTAATACTTAATCTACATACTTCCTCAGGTTTTTCTGAGCAAAATAACTCTGGTAATACTGTAATTTGGAAATGTGAATGATAAAATATAAGATCTATTATTGCTGGTGTAGTTTTAGCAGTTAAAATAGATGTGATTATTTGAGTAATGATAGTTACACTTAAATATAGCTACTTCTCTGCTGGATATGCAATTAAATTTGTTAGTGTGTGAATGTTTTTGCCTTCTTGGTACATTAGTGTTCATTGTACATCTTAAAATATTTAGAGCAGAAAATACTCTTTATTACCACTTACATAAGAATTTAAGTTCTTAAGGTAAAGGTGTTTTAGCTTTAGCTTTAGGAAAACCTACTTATAATTGTTGGTGTCCCTCCTTCTAAAGTCACTTAAATGTAAAGAATGACTTTATATTAATCCTGAGACATCACCTTGACATTTAAAGGGAAAGAAAACATTTTATGAGATTGCAAATGAGCACTTAAGATATTGAAGTGTCTCTTTGATGAAAAAGCAAAATGCTTTTTTGTTTTTATAAATGCCAACTTTCCTCTCCAAAGTAACATATGCCAGAGTAGCCTACCTAGATCTGTGGTGAAGAAGCCAGCCCGTAATTCTGCAAATTATCATTGGGTTTTGCTGTAAAGGAATGCCTTTTTTTTTTTTTTTTTTAATCTTGAAAGATAGACCTATTTAGGAAGTAACTTTCAAAATGTCTGCTTTGGGGATGAGGAAATTATGCTTTGAGGAAAAACAGACAAATCAACCGTTTTTTAAGTGACATTTATTTAATGGGATTATACATTTTGTGGGTGACAGATGCATTTATCCTCTTCAAACAGGTTCAGAATGTGTGAGAGCCACAGGGGGTTCAAGTGGGAGATGACATTGAGGCTTCAGGACATTGAAAGGGGTCTGGGAATCCATATGTATGACTACAGACTGAAGAGCTCATTTTTCAAGTGTAGGCTGGTGTTTATATTGCTTTGCCAATATATATACTAACATTCATTTGCTACTTGCCATAATCAATCTGTTGGTACTAGAATTACAACTGCCATCAGTTGAATACCTACATATTTTTTAAAGAAAAATTTAATTATACTGAGGTGGCCCTGATGCCATGGTGGCCTACATAAACGAAATTCTAAGCTCCTTAGTGCCTTAAGTTTACAAAATTGAAACCTAAGGACAACTATTCACAAACAGCCAGTGATGCTTTAAGCTATATAGCCAGTCAATAATTTCCTTACTTTGCTTCTGCCTTTTCTGTGTCAAAGCCTCTCCCCCAGGCTCCTGTCATGGAGTGCTCTTTAGCCATTCGGGTTTGGAGCTGCCTGATTTGAATGGAGTTTTGCTCAAATAAGTTATTAAGATTTTTAATACATCTTAGTTTTTTAACACCACTGTCTAAACCTAATACAGAAATTAAGAATTCAGAGATTACATGGGACACCTGGGTGGCTCAGTTGGTTAAGCATCCAACTCTTGATTTCTGCTTAGGTCATGATCTCAGAGTAGTGGGATCAAGCCAGGCAGCTGGAGTTGTGCTCCACACTCAGTGGTGAGTCTGCTGGAGATTCTTTCTCTCCTTCCCCTTCTGCCCTCCCCCCCAAGCCTGTTTGTGTGCATTCTCTCTCTCTCTCAAATAAATGAATAAACCGAAAGAAAGAAGAAAGAAAGAAAAGAAAGAGAAAAAGAAAGGTAGGTAGGTTACAGAGCTTGGGGAAAGAGTTGTCAAAACAAATTTGTAAACAAGATAAACTCAGATGAAACAATCATTCTCACATATATTATGAGGTTACTCACCTCCATTTCCAAATCAGTGATATACTTGGTTTTAAAAAGGAAAATAGTTTATACATTCAGTATGTTCATATGTACATAAAAACGTAAACATAATGCAAATTACATCCACAGAGAAAAGGAGAGTTTTTAAAAATCAATTATGTTTGGATTTTGAAACTATTCAGTCTTTTTCAGGTTCCTTTTAAATTTCCAGTAACTTACATGAAAAATGTAAATTGCTCTTACAGTTGAAAAGAAACATTTAAGCAAAATCACTCTACATAGTAGCAAAAATTGAATCTTTATTTTTTTCTTGTTTTACTTCTTTTAGCTTTCCATAGGCTGCTGTAGGAATTAGATTAATACAGTCAAAGCTTCCTGGGACTTGAAAGTGTTCAAACATTTACTGATTCAACGATATTATTTATTAACAAATATAGCCATCATTTTAAAGCACTTGAGATAAAGAATATAACAACTATGGTTCATTTACTTGCAGAACTTAGTCTAAAAGGATTATGGAAATTACAATAAGCAACACAATCAAGTACAGTCTAAAACTAAAGGAAAATAATGAGTTGTAATAAATAGGACAAAGATTTTTAATGTATAAAGAGCTCATAAAAGCTGATAACAAAAATCACAAAAACACCAGTCTTAAAACTTGTCAGAGTCAGGAATAGACAAAAATGTGAATAATGAACCTGGGGAGGAAGCCAATGTTCTACTCATTCTTATGTAAATACAACAAAGGGTACCTTTCTCAATACCTCTTTCTCTGTTGGCCAAGATAAGGTTGGTAAGGGTAAGTTCAGTCTAGCTCACACAAACTTACTGTAATTCAATATAACTTTTTTAAAATATTACAAAGGTCACTACAATATGGACAAAGTTTTTCTTAATAATAAGTACAAAAGTAGTAAAATTCAAACCAGTATTGACAGCAAAGGCATTTAATAAGGAATCATCTACATATGTGTAAAAAAGGTAATATAAAAATATTAGTATATTCCTTCCCTGTGTAGTTTTATATACAGTTCTCCATGGTTTCTTGAGACACTGATCTGTGGAGAGAAGGGAAGAAGAGGTGAAGGAACAGGCTGAAGGAGAGACAGGGCATAAGGATTGTTAGAACAAAGCATTTATTCAATTCTAACCTCTGGCATCCAGAATGGGGTTTTTGAGTGTTCATCAGGAACGTTCTTGAATTGCCAGGCTTTGTGAAGAAAATCGTGTTTTTCTGAATTCCTAAGGACCTATCAAAAGGCAGGCTTAGGGAAAACTATGGAGATTTTCCCACTAGAGAAGACCTCTCCTCTGCGCCTGATCTAGGACGTGAGGCAGCAGGAGACATGAGGAGCTCCAGAATGATGATGCATATCATGTCCTCAGGTAGCCTTCAGCTTCTCCCTATTCCCTGTGAGGTGATGCAGAATTGCTAGCAGCCAAAGTCTGGAAGCCAGGAAAATAAGCATATGACTGGGACTTGGGTTCCAAAAACAGGTACCAGCTCTTCACTCCAAAATGCCAGTGAGACCCCATCATGCTTTAGTGGTTGCCAGTCAGGACCCAGGCCCAACCAGGAAGGAACCAAAAGATTAATCCGAAGAGTTCTTTCCCACTTTGGTAAAGGAACAGTAAGTACTGATTGTGAAGTCCTATGCTAGTTGGAAGCCTCTTGAAACTGACACTCATGACTGACAATTTAATTTTATTCCCAGAGAGCAGGTAACACATTTCACATTTTGTGTATCTCCTAGGTTACTCCCACCAGTCATTACAATTACTTAGACCTATTATGAATTATATCTTCACCTAGTGAGTTCTTTTTATTAAGGCTCTGGGACATAGGTTTCTATCTTTTTTTTTTTTCTTTAAACAATACTAACCAATGAATAAATTGTTTTAGAATAGAATTTATACCTCCTCTCCCTGGTATTTGACTGTTGACTGAGGCATGGAATCGTTAATACCTGACTTGGGATGCAATTTTTCCTGTCACAGCAAGACCAGACACTTCACATTACCCCCTCTGACAAACGTGTTAGAAATACATAAATTTGTATTTCAGTGCCAGGACTTTAGTATATGATGCTACATGACTCTTTAATTATGAATGCTTATGATGTTGTTAAAGAACAATAACTCACTTCTGTATTTGATTTCACAAGTACGTGATCAATAGGATATACCAAACCAAACAATGTGCTTCTGTATAAATAATTATAGTGTATCCTAATGAGTACTTGAATTTAACTAAAATTCACCCCAAATTGCAATATCATGAGTTGATCAAATCTTCATTGTAGCAGTGGTAGAAAACCCATCTTAACTTCTCCTATATCAACACTGATACAGAAAATATTTCTTACATTACTATGTACTCTATTTTCATCCTGGTTCACAGGCTTTCTATTTTCACAGATTTTCATTCTTGATCGATATCTTGGTTAATTTACAATATTTGTATACAAAGGAACACATGACCACTGGAAAATATGAGATCTGATAAATATCAGAGTTACTAGATATAGAATTTTATCCAGAAGGTAAGCTAAAGATATGTCTTTAAAAGATGAATTTCCCCCATTTTAGGAAAGACGTGGGCAGTAGAGTCTGTTCTACCATAGATTAATATCTAGCGATTACAGAGCCTGTAGCCTTCTGTCTTGAAGGATGTACCTCATCTTCTCAAATGCAGGCTTTGATTAAAAGGAAGATAAATGAGAACTATTTTTTTGGTTCTTTCCTGCCCATTTCTGAACTGACATACCCATTTAAATTCCATTTATTTCTCTTTCTTAAAGGCTTATACCTCCCATCCTCACAACGTATTGTCACCTTTCTTTTAGTCTCTGGGTAGCTCAGACCTACCTAGTGAAAAAAAAATGAACAAGATCATTCTGTTTCAAAACTAATTAGGAAAATAAGGGGCAACAACATTCATGGAAGAACAAGCCAGAGAAAACTTGGATAAGAGAGAGATCTCTGGGAAGTCCTAATTGGGACTAGTTGGGAAGGGCCAGAAAGAGCTTGCTCTCTCTTTGCATATGAAAACTTCTGCATTGGTAGAAGAGCCCAAAGACTTTGAATCAGGATTCATGGCTTTTCGTTCCAGCTGTGACACTGGCTGTATGTCACCTCCACAGGACTTGTAACCTCTCATTAAAGAGATAATACCTATCTCACAGGTTTTGAGGACTCTTTCAGATAATTAGTATAATAGGACTTTTTGAAAAAGACTGTAGTATGTTAGTGTAAGTTATTAAGTTAGAAAGGTAAGGACTCAGTATTCTTATTAAATGGTTTAATTTCTCAGGTCAGTACATTTAGAAGTAACTATGAGCCCTTGTTACATTTTATTCTTGATAAATGTTTTCCAATATGTGTACTTCCTCTCTGGGTTCATGAGAAAAAATGATCGTACAAGTCAGTTCACTTAATGTTATTGAGTGCTTACTGTATATCAGGCATTGTGCTAGGAAATTTGAATACGTTATTTTCCTATGTAATCCTTCCAATAACTTTATGAGGATGTCCTTTTCTCTACATAGGAGACAGTGGCCTGAAGCAGTAAATCAGGGTAATATTTTTATATATGAAACTATTGTTTTTTCCCCTGTGTATTTTTTGTTTCTCATTCATCCATAGTTAGGATATTTTATGAACAATGCCTCAGTCACCACAGAATTTTATAATGCTAGTAAAAAAACTTCATTTCTTTTTTTTTTTAAGATTTTATTTATTTATTTGAAAGAGAGCCAGCGAGAGAGGGAACACAGCAGGGGAGTGGGAGAGGAAGAAGCAGGCTCCCAGCGGAGGAGCCCCATGTGGGACTCCATCCTAGAATGCCGGGATCACACCCTGAGCCAAAGGCAGACATTTAATGACTGTGCTACCCAGGTGCCCCCCCCCAAAAAAAACTTCATTTCTTTCAAAACTATAGTTTGAGTAACTAATAATAGTAGTTAATTTTGTTTTGATTTCTTACTCTACAATATCAAGTTTTTAAAATATTTTACATTAGGGGCTCTTGGGTGGCTCAGTTGGTTAAGCATCTGACTCTTGATTCCGGCTCAGGTCAAGATCTCAGGGTTCTGGGATCTAGCTGCATCGGGCTCTGCGTTCAGCAAGGAGTCTGCTGGAGATTCTCCTCTCCCTTTGCCCCTCCCCCCTGCTCATGCTAACTCTGTCTCTAAAATAAATCTTTAAAAAAAAACGAAGTATTTCATTTCAGAGATACATGCTATGATCATCATATTTTTATAAAGCTGTATCTGTGGTTTTATAAAAACCTTACACACACCTGAAATAAGGTATCTTTTCCAGGTTACATAGAAATTAAGAAGTAGAATGAGGCTTCAGAAGTCTAAGCTTTAACCCGAAGGAAAGACCTGAGAGACTGGGGAAGTTCTAATGCCCTGTGATGTTCTGATTTTTAGATGAGCCCAACTAAAGAGGAGATGATTTAAGAAAGTGTAAGTTGGAGGTCCAAAGGTCTAGTGCACCTGTGCCTTTGTAATGCAGTTAGACACTGGAGAAATTACAAGAGCTGAGAGAGTTCCTCTAAGCTCACCATCAAACCAGAGTAGAAGAAATGTTAGCATGGTACATCTAGGTAGATGGCCAAATGTAACTTGTTGACCTCATACCATTTTCATGTGTCTTCAGCATTGCAAGTAGTATGATTTTTCCTGATCCATAGAAAACACAGAGATGGAGCATGTTGAAACTCTGTTAAATTTCTTAGAGCTCTAGAAGAGTGCAAGACCAGCCTAATCTTCGCAGGGCCTCTCAGGTGGGGAGGAGAAAAGGTGGAAATTGCAGAAATAACCAAAAAAGCTGCCCAGACAGGAAATGTGTGCCCCAGTGACTGCATGGACAGAAACTGGAGG